>NC_048305.1:1896112-1995660 GCF_013100865.1 Trachemys scripta elegans | reverse complement strand
GGGGGGGGGATGTCTTTGTCTGGCTCAGTGAGCGAGCAGCGAACACGCCTAGGGCCTCCTGGGGGGGCAGGCTGGTGGCCCCGTGGGAGAGCAGCTGTTCCGAGCAGCCCCACATTGTATCTGCCCCTCTTCCCCCTTCTGCCCACGTGCCCTGCCCCGGCAACTCCCTGCAATCTCTCTCCTAGTCCCCTTGTCACTCCGCCTTCCTCTGCTCTGAAGTTGAAGCCCAGACCCCGAGGATCCCCTTTGGACCGTCACCTTTTCCTCTCCTCCCTTCCCCAGCAGGGAGGGAGCTGCAGCGGGCTGGGAGGAGGGAGAGGCGCACACACAACCAGGCTGCGGAGGAGGGACAGTTAAAGGAAAATAAAAGGTGGCGTTTGCTTTTCCTGCCCATTCCCAATATTCCAGTGTCAACAGGAGGAAACTGACCCTAAAACAATGGGAGGAGGGGGTGTACCTGGAGCAGGAAAGCTGCAATCGGCTGCAGAATGCAAGGGAGGGAGCGACCTCTTAGCTGGGGAGGAAGGTGGACTCGCATTTGACAAGGCTGGAGTAGCTGAAAACTTTTAGTTAGGGAAAAGGGACATGATTTTTTTTCATGTGGATTCAAGCATCTCCAGGACTGTCTCTTAAGCTGGCAGCATGTTGAACCAGGGAGAGTGCTAAACAGTGCAGAGTTGAGTGGGATTTTAAGGGTCCCTTCAAGAGTGCAGCACCTTCTTCCTCACCCATGGGAAAGACCTTTAAAAATGGCCTTAAATAATCCAAAACAAGAGCCACTGTTCAAATGAGACTTGGCTGGTTAGGGCTCCAGCCCCACTGCTGAAGCACTGTTGAAACTGCGTGCTGAGTTATACCCAGTACAATCCCACCCGCCTCTCGTTAGAGCATTCATAGAATCATAGAATATCAGGGTTGGAAGGGACCTCAGGAGGTATCTAGTCCAACCCCCTGCTCAAAGCAGGACCAATTCCCAACTAAATCATCCCAGCCAGGGCTTTGTCAAGCCTGACCTTACAAACCTCTAAGGAAGGAGATTCCACCACCTCCCTAGGTAACCCATTCCAGTGCTTAAAAATATATGGAGATATACCTATCTCCTAGAACTGGAAGGAACCCTGAAAGGTCATTGAGTCCAGTCCCTACCTTCACTAGCAGGACCAAGTACTGATTTTGCCCCAGATTCCTAAGTGGCCCCCTCAAGGATTGAGCTCACAACGCTGGGTTTAGCAGGCCAATGCTCAAACCACTGAGCTAGCCCTCCCCCCAAGCATTGGTTTGATATGGGTTGGATCTGGCCCATAGCACTGCTGCACAAGCTGAAGCAGAAAGTGCACTATTCGCATTTCTGTCTCACACACACACAGACACACACACACACACACACAGACACACAGACACTAACAAACTTCTCTGGGAGCACAGAAAGTGCGCTATTCACATTTCTGTCTCACACACACAGACACACACACACTAACAAACTTCTCTGGGAGCACAGAAAGTGCACTATTCACATTTCTGTCACACACACACACACACACACACACACACACACTCTCTCTCTCTCTCTCTCTCTCTAACAAACTTCTCTGGGAGTAGCACTTACAGCCCAGTTCATGGGTTGTTTAATTTGCTCCAGTGAAATTCCCCTCCCTACCCTGTCATCTTGCTGCAAAGTCCTAACCGCCCACTCCGCTCCCCTCCCATCCCGTTTGGTTATTTGTTGGGGGCCAGAGGGTCTGCAAAGGGGGTGTGTTGTCCTGTCTTGACCTACTCGATTGTCTCGCCAACTATATGTTTATGGTTCCCAAAGAGAAACAGAGAAACACTAGCAAGCCTGGCTGTTTTATTCCCCGGCAATGTTACCCCTCATTTCTAAAGCAGGGTCACATAGCATATGCCCTGTTTGGGATCGCACAGAAATAACTCCAGGGAGGCTGCAGCTCTGGGACCCAGGCATGGCACTGCCCTGCGTTTTCCAAATAAAGGATCATTGACTCCAAGTGCTACATTGCAATTTCCCCCACTGCCTGTTTAGCTCCCGCCTTAGCCCTTCGGCTTGGGAAAGGTGCTGCTGGAGGAAGAGCGGGGGTGTTGTGGAAGGGGGAATCTGCAGTCTTCACTCCATTTCAGTCGTTTCCAACGGGAAAGGTGCCTGATTCCAGATCTTTGTAGACAGAGTCAATAGATTGAAGCTGCATGTGGCTGATTCTCTAGCTCACCTGCAGTTCAATAAACACATTCATTAAAAGCCTGGTCCAAAGCCCACTGAAGTCATTTGAAAGACTCCTATTGGCTTAAATGGTGTTGGATCAGGTCCATATAGTCAAAGATATAACAGCCACACACAATAGACAGACACTCGTGTATAATATGTGTATATTGCTTCACACACTCAGACATGTGTATCAGTGTGGGTAGACACTGTATGTATGTATGCACAAATATGTCTCAGATAATCAACAAAGCTTCCCAAATAGTTATTGCCAATGGGAGTTTTGCCTGACCCTTGGGCTTAGATGTGTATAAGCACTTACTTATTCATATTTAATATATATGCCCGATCTACTCGCATATGAATAGATAAGATTTCACATACCCTGGAGTGATATTTGAATCTTCACATCAGGACACCATGTCATGCATGAGGCATCCCCTAGGGATGTAGGAAAAGAGTGAATATACGCAGTCACAGGTGAGTATATATGGCATGTTTATTGTATAGGAGAGGGTAAGTCCCTGCGCTGCTCCTGCGTGACTTGTATCATATCCAGACTAAATGTCTCCACGGTGAGAGAGACTCTTTGCAATTAAAAGCAATTTGCACCTGCAGCAATTGTTCCTTTCCCAGGGCAGGGACCTGCCAGAAGGAGGGATAATCACCACATCAGTGCTTCTGAATCAACGCACTGAGCTTGTTGGTTGATTTTGCCCTTCAAATCTTCTCCAGGGAACAAGGGGCTGCTTCCTCTCCTGCTCTGGGGCAGAACACACCAGCAGTGTCTGGGCACTTCACTGAGCCATTCACTACTATAGTGAAAATCACAAGTTCTCTGCGGCTCTCTCTCACACGCACTGCCTTTAGCTGCTAACCTGCTGCAATTCTCTGGCCCCATCGATGCTTAACCAGTAGATGACATGGAAGGCCACACTTCAGGATCTGTACATTTTCAAAGGTTGTAAGCAACTAATTGTTACAAGAACGAAGGAGTTAGAGGTTTGCTTGACCCCCCCCAGAGGGAGTGTGAAAGGAAATGTAGACCTGAAACACAGAGGGGGTGAGAAAGTCAGGATTTTACAGAAAGGGGCAGACAGCGGGGGATTGGACTTCTGCACTCCCTGAGGCCTGCCATCGCCGAACACAACTTCTTATGATTTGTATCTTAAAAAGTTCCCAATTACATTTAGACTCCCTTCCCCCAGATCAGCCAGGGCTGTGCTCTTTTGAACCCGTGTCAATTCACAGGCTGCAGAGGAGTGACTCCTGATTGTGCACCCGGGTGAGAGCAGTACCCTGCCTGTTGTAAGACTGGAGTGTGTTTGTGTCTTTTCCTCAGCATGGCAAATTCGCTGGGGGCTACTACACAAAATATCACTGTTTGCATGGGGGAGGCTGAGAAGGTGCATTTCATTGTCCTTTTCCTGCAGAGAGAAACTCTAGCACATTAAGACGTCGCTTGCCTGTAATTCGAAGTTACGTGGTCTCGCCGTACAATGCAACATAAAACACCCAGAGACTTGGAGCCTTGCAGTTTTCTCCCATGTGTGAGTAAACGCTTCATTGCCAAAGCCTGTGTGAGCTGCACATTTGGGCTGTGGATTTTACCCAAGCAATGAGAACCAATAACTACAACGTTGTGAGAGCAAGGAAGAACAGACTGTAAAGTGGGCTGCAGGGTCTGGGGTTTGGGCTTGGATCTGGTGGTGTGGAAAGCAATATCTTTGGGGAAAGGATGCCTGGACTTGCATAGGCAGCAGGTATTGGTCCATGCTGGAATCTTGATCCCAGGGGAAGGGATGGAAGTGTAAGGGTATGTCTACACTTAGGGCGTCCAGATGTCCTGTTTTTATAGGGACAGTCCCGCTGTTCAGTGCTGTGTCTTATATAGCTGCCTATTATCCCCTGTGCTGATTTTTTACACTTGCTGTCTGGTCACTCTATCTACACTGCAATTAAAAAGCCGTGGCTGGCCCCTGCCAGCTGAACTGGGTGCGCCGGGCTTGGGCTAGGGGGCGGTTTCACTGCAATGTAGGTGTTCCGGTTTGGACTAGAGCCTGGGCTCTAGGACGTTACAAGGTGGATACTGCAATTAAACAGCCCCTTAGCCCGAGCCCTGAGAACCCAAGTCAGCTGGCTCGGACCAGTCATGGGGTGTCTAATTGCGGGGTAGATATACCCAGAGGCCTGGCCCGGCTGGCTGGAGTCCTGTATGGTTAGAGACCGAGGCCCCCAGGGAGCAGCTGGTAGTTGAAGCCCTAGGACATGGAGGCCTGGCCCAGGCTGAAGGCTGAGGCCTCTGGAGGAGCAGGAAGGTCTAGTCCTACAAGATTGGAAATAGAGACCCACAAAGAGAGATGCCCCCTAGCAGGCTGAAACCGGAAGTCCCCAGGGCCCAGGATTCCAGCAGGAGCAAGGCTCCTTTTCTCTGCTGACCTGGTTTCTAGCTGGGACCAAGTCCGCCCTTGCGCCAGGGCTTGGGCTTCCAGATAAGATGCTAGGAGAGAGGATTTATCCTGTCTTCCAGCCTTGCAGGCCTCTGTTTCCTGGGAACCCCAGCTTTCAGCCAGCCACAGAGACCATCAGGCCTCTGTTTCTTCCTGCTTCACTCTAAGGGGTGAAGGCCTGGTTGGAGCCTGGGGCTTGGTCTACACTACCCCCCTAATTCGAACTAAGGTACGCAACTTCAGCTACGTGAATAACGTAGCTGAAGTTCGAAGTACCTTAGTTCGAATTAATTCGAACTTACCTTGGTCCACACTCGGCAGGCAGGCTCCCCCGTCGACTCCGCGGTACTCCTCTCGGCGAGCTGGAGTACCGCAGTCGACGGCGAGCACTTCCGGGTTCGACTTATCACGTCCAGACTAGACGCGATAAGTCGAACCCAGAAGTTCGATTTCCAGCCGTCGAACTAGCGGGTAAGTGTAGCCAAGGCCTGGGACTTCCAGGGGAGAGGAAGCGTGGTTTTGGCTAGCTAGGAGCTAGGAGAAGAAGGTGAGAACACCACTTTCTCAGTTATATGAGATCCAAGAAGGCAAAGCTGGTGCCTTATGTCAAGGTGGGGTTTGAGGAGCAGGGCAGCTGAATGTTAACCTGATGCTTCCTATGCATGAAAGAAGGGACAGGTCCGGGTGCTTTGGGGCCGTGGTTCTCAACCAGGGGCCATGAACTGGTTTCAGGGCAGCCACCAAGCAGGGCCAGCATAAGACTCTCTGGGGCCCAGGGTAGTAAGCTGAAGCCTCACTGCATGAGGCAGAAACCCAGGGCCCTGAGCCCCACCACCCGGGGCTGAAGCCGAAGCCTCAGCAACTTAGCTTTGTGGGGCCCCCTGTGGTGTGGGGCCCAGGCAATCGCCTGGCTAGCTCCCCACAAATGCCAGCCGTGGCTTTTATATGCAGGAAACCAGTTATTGGTGGCACGGGGTGTTGTGTGGAGTTTTTATAGCATGTTGGGGGAGCCTCAGAAAGAAAAAGGTTGAGAACCCCTGCTTTGGGGCACCCCTCATTTGTATCCCCATAGAGAATATGTTTGTTTATGAAGGAAAAGAAAGCCACCTGGCTCCGGCTTAGATCCAAGGAGCGTCTACCTGAGGCATAAACCAGCTATCAAACCAGACCACCCTGGCGGTGACAACGCCGCTCGGCTGCTCCCGTTCCCATGGCACCAGTAAAAGTCACCCACTTTCCATTCATTTCCTGATGGTTTATCGACTCTTCTCTTGGTTCTCTCAATGAGAAACTCAAGGTTTTTCATTACTGGTGATTGACAAGATTTTTTTGTGTGTGTGGGGGGGTTAATCTGCCCCCCCCCCTCGGTTTAGAAAGCAGGTGTTGGAGGGCAGGGGTGTTGGGCGCCATCTGTCTTGTTAGGAATGAGGCAGGGGTCAGGGTGACAGGGCCTGGGCCTCTCTACCTGAGAATGGGATGGAAGTGGAGGGTGGTTAGGGTCTGTCCTGTGGGGAATGTGCATTAGGATCCCACCTTTGTCCTGGGTGTTGCAACGCAGCCATACCATGTGTGTCAGGTGATGTCACAGATAGGAGCTTCCCAGCCCCGAATGTGACAATGTTCAGGGTTGAGAAGCGGATTAAAGTGAGTGAGTTTGGGCCTGGGTGATCGGAGCTGCAGTTATGGGGGGCGTCTAGGCAGCGGGGGGAGTCCATCTGCTCCTGAATGGAGGGGAGGCAGCCTAGCTTGGGGGTTAACTAGTCTGGCTCTGAATTGAACGGTGGGCTTTTAGGAGCTGTCTGCCTGCCTTGCATGGATGAGCTGGGGACGGTTACAGGGTCTGTCTGCCTGGCCCTGTAGGCGGAGGAAGGGGAGGTTATAGGGTCTGCCTGGGGGCCAACGCGAGATCCTGTATTACAGATCTCACTGCGAGGGCTTAAACCTGCCTCTGGCCCTCAGATGGGGCAGGGGGATTCCGGCATCTAATTGCAATGGGATAAGCACCCCCACCCGGCAAATCCTGTGCAATGAAAGAGAGAGACGCAGTGGCCATTCCCCCGGGCCCTACGCTCCATCCCAAAGCAGAGGCCAGGGCTGCAAGCCCAGGGCCCCCTGAGAGAGGGGAGGGGACAGCCACCAAACGGAGGGCTTGTCACTTCCTTCTGGTACACGGCAGGAGGGACTCCGTTTACACCAGGGTAATGCTGGGTTTACTGAGAGGAGCATCACCTCTTTAGCCTCAACCTTTCCCAAATAATAGTACTCACCCAGAGAACAGGTTTATTATCTGAATCCCCCCCACCCCCCAGCTCATTTCAACCAGAGGATCTCAACCTTTCCAGACTACCCCTTTCAGGAGTCTGATTTGTCTCACGTACCCCCACGTTACACCTCACTTAAACACGACTCACTTACAAAATCAGACAAAAGTGTCACGGCCACACTAGTACTGAGAAATTGCTGACTCTCCCTTCTACCACACAATAATCAAATAAATCAATTGGAATATAAAGACTGTACTCACATTTCAGTGTAGAGCAGTACGAACAGGTCATGGTATGAAATTTTAGTTTGTCCTCACTTCGCTAGTGCTTTTTAGGTAGCCCGGTGGAAAACCAGGCAAATGTCTAGATGAGTTGATGTACTGCCTGGGAGCCCCCTGTGCACCCCCAGGTTGAGAACTACTGATTTATACTATAGAGAAGCTCCTGTGTTAAGCAGGGGGGGAGCAGGTTCGGGCTCCCCTGCTCGAGGAAGGCCAGGTGTCTTTTATTTTGAATGAAACATTCAGCAAATCACTGCATTCCTCGCAGCTTTTCCCAGAGGCTGCTGTGTGCTAAGATCTGTATTTGCTTCTGCTTTCAAGGGACTGGGGGGGCTGCCTCTTTGGGGAATCTCCTTGCAGGGAGGCCCTTATCTTTTGGCTGTTGCAAAAAAACCACCCAACCACCAGCCCAGCCCCAGTTGGGTAGTTCATGTGCTGCAGGGATCCTGGAAGCAGGAATTTACACAGTTTCGCTGGATGAATTAATGCAGCAAAGGGGGTGGGGTGGGGGGGTCAGCGGTTCCTTTTGGGCTCCTACCTGGACCCACTCAGCGGAGCGCTAGTTTTCTTTCAGGCTTCCAGCATTTAATGGTCAACCCCCCCCCCCCCCCCAGAACAATGTTTTATGGGGGCCGGCGGGGGTGCTGAGATCTATTGAACCAAACTGCAAACCCTGCATATAATGGAAACCACTTCTCGTCCGGGGGGTGCAGCAGCCCCCCAGCGCCTGTGCCCCTCCCCGCAGTTGCTGATGAGATGGGGGGGCTTCAATTGGGACACAAGCTAAGAACGGGGGGGGCGCATCGCGGGGTGGTGGGGCTGGTTTTTATGATGCCAATATTCCTGATAAAATCTCCCCAGCCCCCGGTCCGGAGCCCGTGGGGAGCGAGGGAGCCGGGCCCGCGTCCCATCCCGGCTGCCTGGGAATCCAGGCGGCGTTTTCCACCCGCTCCCTGCCCGGGCACCAGGACACGGAGCGGGCTCCACCCCAGAAGGTGCTGCCCAGCTCAGGGGCTGTCGGGGGAAGGGGCGTCCCCAAGCCCCAACTCGCCCCAGCGCGGCCTCGAACCTGCGGCTCGGGGGGCGAGCCCCGGGCCCGCCGCCTGGCCCCAGCGGGGCCGGGCTGTGTGGAACCGCGGGGCCCTCTAGCGGGCGGCGGGGGGAAGGGCAGCGTTACTCCTCGGCCCTCTGCTGCTGAGAGGGGTCTCGCCCCAGCCTCAGCCGCCCGCTTCCAGCAGCTCGGGGCTGCCGCTCCCCAGACCTCGGGGGTTGATGGCCCCTGGGCCCAGTCCGAGCTGGTTCCCGGCAGGAATGACAGCCTGGCCTGCGAGGGGCCCAGGGACTTCACCGGACATCAGCTGTGGTGATGGAGGGGGCGGCTGCTCCGCGGCTCGCATCCCATTGCTAGCGGGGGAGTCGTGCTGGGAACTGACTCACGCCTCGCTGAGCATGAGTTCAGCCTTGCCCTCCGCATCTCCCAGAGCCTCCTCTCCCTCCCTCCCTCCCCAGGGCCTCCCATGCCTGCCCCTGCCCCTTCCCGGCTCTCTGCGAATGGCATTCCCGAGCCAGCTGCCCAAGGACCAGCTGAAGGTCCAAAGTAAAAAGGGGAGAAAATAAAATCGTGCCCTCAGTTAGACACGCAGGGCTTGAGTTGTTCCCCCACTGACACCAGGGGCGGGTTCCCCGTTGACAGCAATGGGAGCAGACTTATGCCAATCCAGGACACGCCATCGAGCCAGTGAAGCCGGAATCCCGCTCTCTGGTGTCAGTTGGGCTTGGCTGATGAACGCTGAGAAAGAAAAACAGTTGCCAGGGGTCATTTCACTTGGGCCACCTCCCTTGAAGTCCTCCCCAGAAAAGCGCCTCATCTTTAGGGCTCTGCCTTGCAGGGGGTGTAAGTTCAACATTCCCATTTGGGCCCATCGGGCCAGATCTACTTCGGCTGAAGCCAGGGGCGACAGAGTCAGGCAGGGTTAAAAATGATTTGAAGTAGAATCGTGTGTGTGTGGTATAGGGGTATTGACGGATAAGTACACAGTAAATACCTGAGTTGAATGCACAAACTAGTATGCAACGTTCAGCTGTGGTATTATTATATACAGACAGGGAATTTGGGATTAGACAGGGGCTTGGGGTGGTATCCTTACACACAGGTGTCGCTTTGTGAATGTATTGCAGCGCGGTTTGGACGGTAACAGGCCAAGTACATTGTTACTAATAAAACAACAACAGACTTAACTAATGGTCACTTGTTTGTATTCATTTCTTGCATGTTACAAGCAACTGCAAAGCATCAGGAACCGAGTTCTTTAGTTTTAGTAACAGATTATCTTTTCAAAAGACCCCACTGCTAGATGTATCCATGCCACAACAATCTGCAAATCCCTTGCGGAAAACAAAAATAAAGAGAACTAGATGAAATAGGCTTCCATTGTCCATTGCTGGAAATGACACCCAAGCTAGGGGTAAGAAGTATCATTCCCATTCCATCAAGTCCTCTGACATGATGAGTCCGAATCACATACTTAAGATCAGCTTGCATTTATTCTAGTGGGAACTAGCATTACCATCACTGTATAGCACACAAAACTATGCTAGGATCTTTACAGACATATAGGTCCTGATTCAGCAAAGCACGTAAGCACATATTTAACTCCCAGGGACTTCAATGAGATTGAATAGTGCTTTGCTGAAGAGAGAGAGATTTAAGCATGTGCTTAAATCTAAGTGAGTGATTTGCTGAATCAGGGATATAAAAAGGAAAATTTCCAAGAAGTGACTGAGGCCCTTAGAAGCCTGCATCTCATTGAACATCAATGTGATTTAGGTTCCTAAATCCCGTAGGCAGTTTTGAAAGTTTCCCCCCCCCAAACCACAGGTCCCCGCCTCAAAGAGTTTACAATCTGAATGGATAACAATCCCTACAAGAGGTGAGGGGACATGATACAACATACAGAGAGTGACTGACTATTTCAAGCCGGCACCGGGATCCTTATACAAATTCTGATGCTCATCTTGGAGCATCCCAAAGTGCTTTACAAATTCTCTAGCACCGAAATTCAGCCACTCCTGGGGTGAAATGAAGCAACAGTTTAACAGCACACAGCAACAATACTCAAGAATTGAGCCCAGCTGGATTTTGGCCAGGATATTAGAACTAACACCACTAGGCTTGTTAAAAATTTGTAGTCTTTCATGACATCACATAGTTATGAACAAAACTTCAGCTTTATGCTTCCTCCAAAAGAAATGTTCCAAGAGAAATGCCTTAGAAAATATGAATCAAAATGGCTCCTCTAACATCCTTTTGGGATGGAATAGCTGTCGATCTGATGCAGTGTGAATGGGAAAATTTGGTTGGTTGGTTTTTATCACTACCAACATGTTTCAAATACTTACACTGCTGATGCTGCTGTTCCCAACGGGCTGTTAATCATCAGTTGCAGGGTTAATATTTTGGGGATTATTTCTTCAAATTAGTCTGTAAAGAAAGAAAAAATTAAACACAAAAATCTCTGTTAAAATAACACTGCAGTGTGACAAAATCAAAGACGACCTTCCATTCTGCCCCATTGTCACCAAGGGATAGAACAGGGGTAGGCAACCTAAGACACGTGTGCTGAAGGCGGCACGCAAGCTGATTTTCAGTGGCACTCACACTGCCCGGGTCCTGGCCACCAGTCCGGGGGGCTCTGCATTTTAATTTAATTTTAAATGAAGCTTCTTAAACATTTTTAAAACCTTATTGACTTTACATACAACAATAGTTTAGTTCTATATTATAGACTTAGAGAAAGAGATCTAAAAATGTTAAAATGTATTACCAGCATGCAAATCCTTAAATTAGAGTGAATAAATGAAGCCTCGGCACACCACTTCTGCTGACCCCAGGTATATAGCAGGGACTGTCTTTTCAGTCTGTGTTTGTGCAGCACCTGGCCCAATGGAGTTCTAAGCCATGACTGGGGTGCACATTAATTATTATTGATAATAATTGGTTGTTAGCTCACCCAGCCCTGGCGGGATGGATCCGGTGGTGCTCAGTGCTTGCACAGGGTCCTGCATGATGCAGGACTGAAGCCTTTGGTGCAAATCCAGCTACCAGATCCGCAATGGGCTTCTGCGTGGTGCAGGGCCCTGCAAATCCAATTCAAGGATCTCAGTCTCTCTCTCTACTTACACATTGTTTAATGCAGCAGGCACAAAGTAAGATGGTTCAGAGACGATCTGATCTCTATTCATTAGAGCAACAGTCCCAGAACATACGAGCAGCGCACTAACCAGACAGTCAGTTGTTCCCTGGCAAATGAAAATAAAATATGCCCAACCTCAGAATTCATTGTTTTCACAATATATTGGGATGATTTCCCCCCATCTCAGAGTTGGGTCAGGTGTTGATAACACCTTTACAACAGGAGAGGTTACTCACCTGTCCGCTAACTTGAGTTCTTCGAGATGGTGCTCCACTGTAGGAGGCATGCACACCTGTGCGCTCTCAAATGGAGATTGTAAAGCAGTGTCCACTGGCCCAGGCTGCAAGGTGGTCTGGTCTAGTGGTCACAGCTGGGCAGAGGTCTGTACACGAGGGACGGGAGTCACCGGGCAGGAGTTAGAGGAACCACAAGGCCAGGTCACGTAAACAAGAGTCAGGGTCAGAGTCAGAGACCAGAGATCAGGAGATAAAGCAAAATCTGACATTGCAGTAATCCAAAGTCTGTGTGGTCCCCCAGACAGCTTCCTGGGCAACCCCTGGATTTAAGTAGGGGCACTTGGCCAATCAGACTATCAGAGGGCCGCAGGGTAGTGTCACTCGGGGTCCCTTGGATGATATTTCCTGCGGCGCCTACTTGCTACACTGCTCCCTGGCTGCGCCTCTGCATGGCCTCCTGGTGGCATTGTGAGAATATCAGCCACCCCATGCTCTAGTCCCCGGGTCCTTACACACACCGGCACAGAGCAACTCCTCGGGCTCCTCTAGGAGGGCATATATGGAGGATCAGACCTGCCATCACTCAATTCCTTTTCAACTGCAAAGCCAGAGACTCTGCAGTGGAGTGCGGGAGGTGGAGCACCCATAGGGACAAAAGAATTCAAATTACTGTACAGGAAAGTAACCTCTCCTTCTTCTTCGCGTATATATCGAGTATATATCCCTAGGGGTGCTCCAGCATAGGAGACTCCCAAGCAATGACCCAATGTGGAGGTGGGTGCTGAGGAGGCAGATCGGAGGACTGCATCACCAAGCATTGGCTCTGCTCTGGAAACAGGTAAGTTGGCATATGGATGGAGGACCAAGTTGCAGTCCTGCAGATTTCTGTTATGGGAACATCTTTCACGGGGGCTATAGATGTGGCCAGAGCGCTGTCACTCTAGGAGGGGAGTGTATTCTGGCAGCCTCATAGCACATCAAGATGCAACCTGAGATCCACTCGGACAGTCTGTGCTTGGAAATGGGCTGTCCCTTCATCCTTTCAGCAAAGGGTGTGAAGAATATGGAGAAAGTCCTGGAGGCCTTAGTTCTGCCTAAGCAGCAGGCAAGACCCCTTCTGACATCTAGCATGAGTTGGCTGGAGTCCTCGGATAGAGGACAAGTAGATGGATTGTGAGTGATACGGGACCGGTGGGTGTTGGGGTTTCTTTCTAGCTGATACCCTGTAAAGCTGTTCATCATATCACAGAATATCAGGGTTGGAAGGGACCTCAGGAGGTATCTAGTCCAACCCCCTGCTCAAAGCAGGACCAATCCCCAGACAGATTTTTACCCCAGTTCCCTAAATGGCCCCCTCAAGGATTGAACTCACAACCCTGGGTTTAGCAGGCCAATGCTCAAACCACTGAGCTATCCCTCCCCCCGTAAGCTATCCCTCCCCTCCCACAGGGGTTTCAGTCAGCCCACCAAGGATGGGGCAAGTCCCCAAGGGTATTCATATCCCCATGGTCTAGGGAGCTGGTTTGGCTTTGGAAAGTCCTCTTCAGAGAATGAGAGAATGGACTCAGAGATGGTGTGATGGTGCCGTGCTGAGGTAGGACCATGTACTGAGCCCTCCAAATCAGATGTCTCATCCCCTGGGCTACACAGGCGGGACCTCCAGCCTTGGGGATGGTACTGAGAATTGGAAGTCCCACCAGGGTTCAGTTGGCAGCTGTCAGAGCAGTGCTGGGGGATGTCTCTGGTAGAGTTCCTTCGTAGGGGAGACTCTGGTATGTCCAAAGCAAGAAGGTCCTTTGGGGAGAAGAATCTGAAGGGTGGTGGAGGGCGACGATAGCCTATGGTTGTAGCCGGAGTTGGTGCTGGAGCCAGGAATGTGGACTGGTGCCGAGGAGAAGTGGTGTGTGAGGTCCCAGAAGGGCTGACAGAGCAGCTTCTCCGACCTCAGAGCTGCAGGAAGACAAAGGTACCGGAGTGTGGGGAGAAGCTCTCTGTGTACATCATGGAGCCGAGAGGTGTCCGACAGTCCTGAGGCAGCAGCTGCCCTGTGCATGGAAGACTTCTCCACGCACAACTTCTTATGCAATAGCGACTCCTCAGTACCAGTCTCAGTCATGGGCTCCGCAGACCCACATAGGGGAGTGCGATGGATGGGGTGACCTACCCCCCTTCTTTGGGACAGAGGTTTCTTTGTCTTAGATGTCTTAGTCTCTGGGGCTGCTGCCGAGGGTCCAGTGCTCCCAAAGTGGCCTGAGATGTGGTGCCCAATTTACAAGGAGTGGAAACGGACCCTCAGGAGCTAGGGAGCAGGTCCAGCGAGATGAGCTTCAACTAGCCTCTTTGCCTTTTCTAGACCTGCCTGTAAAGCCCAAGCCCACCTTGCACCTTGATGGGATATGGGTGTCTCTGAGACACAGGAGACAGCGGTAAGGTCTGTCACTACAGGGAAAAGACCTGGGCTTAAATCCTGGGTCTTCGCATAAGCTGGTTTGCGAAGCACTAAACCAGAGGTGGGCAAACTACTTCCCTCAGGCCACATCCAGCCCGCGGGACCCTCCTGCCCGGCCCCGAGCTCTTGCCCCGGAAGGCTAGCGCCCAGCCCCTTCCCCATTGTTCCCCCTCCCCCGCACCCTCAGCGCAATGCTCTGGGCAGGGGGCTGTGAGCTCCTCGGGCAGCGCAGCTGCAATCCCGGCCTGACCCGGTCTCTGTGCTGTGCGGTGGCGGCGGCGTCATCGTGGCTGGCTCCAGCCGGGCGGAGGGGCTGTAACGCCGCCAGCCGCCGGTGCTCCAGGCAGCGTGGTAAGGGGGCAGAGAGCGGGGGGGGTTGGGTAGAGGGCAGGGGAGTTCGGGGTGGTGGTCAGGGTGCGGGGACCAGGGAGTTTAATGGGGGCAGGGATCCCGGGGGGCAGTCAGGAATGAGAGGGGGGGTTGGATGGGGCGGCGGGAGGCAGTCAGGGGACAGGAGCAGGGGGTAGATGGGGCAGGGGTCCCGGGGGGGAGGGGCGTCAGGGGGCGAGAAGCAAAGAGGGGTCAGATAGGGGGCAGGGGCCGGGCCACACCTGGCTGTTTGGGGAGGCACAGCCTCCCCTAACCGGCCCGCTGTACAATTTCCAAAACCCGATGCGGTCCTTAGCCCAAAAAGTTTGCCTGCCCCTGCACTAAACCTAAAGTCCTGAATGGTGGAGGGCTCCCCCCCTTGGAAAGCACATCTGTGCTGCAATGAAATCAAAATAACAAGTAAATAACTAAAGTGAGGGGGAACCATCACAGTACGTGAGAAAAGGCGGGAAGCCGTAGAACACGGACACCAACGTTTGCTCTTGAGCGGCAGGCGGTTGAGAGGGAACTGAGTGACAGTGGGTCCTCGCCTCCCGCTAGGCCCCTGAGGCGCTGCTCTGGCCGGGGCCACAGACGCTGCTTTACACCGTCTGTGTGAGATTGCACAGGCCCGGGCACGTCCTGTGGTGGAGCATCCCTAGGGCCATAGCCTCCAAGAAGAACTTTTCGTTTTCAGTTTGAAGCAGCACTTAGGTAAAACAGTCACGATTTATACAGGGAACGCAAGCGTGCTGGGCTTGGTGGTGTCCAGAAGGATAAAGAACATCCTCGTGCTTTCTGCAGAGGGGGAATAAAGCAACAAATGGTCTAACATAGTTTACTACCTACATAGCCCTGATCCTGCAAAGTCTTATGCTTAATTGTATGCCCCGTATACAGTCCCTTTGCCAACTCGCATTGCATCAAGTTAAGCAAGTTTCTAAGTGTATGCAGAATCGGGGACTTGGTCTCTAAGAGGTGAGTTGGCCTCCTTTTTTGAAACGTGACTATGATAAAAACTGACCCACGTTTTATTAATTTTTCAAGGTTTTTATATTTTGCAGCTGGTTTAGAAACGTGTCTCAGAATGGCCTTCATTTAGGTCCTAGGGATAATTAGCCCCACATGGAAAGCATGTCGTTTTCGGCAACAGATTTCTAATATTTGGGTCCAATTATTTTGTATGTATAAAAAAGACTCTACCCTCTATATTTATTTTCCACTAGATATGGGCTGGCCGTAGAAAACGGTACTCATCTTTGGGGATTTTTCAGCTGTCTTTTAGAATTTCCTGATTTAAAATGTTGGGCTTGGTGGAAAACATCTTATAATAATTGAACAATAAATGTCCTTCCTTTTAAATTATTTATTCAAATATGTAGCCAGGAAGATTTTCTATTTGCATGAATTCAAAATTATTTCCAAACCCCCAACCTGTGCTAATTGTGACTAGTAAATTAGCAATTAAAAGAATTTTGATAGAAAAGAAAATATTTGATCTAAGGCATGAAGGTCAGGCTAAAATTGGAGCTGGTTTCAGTGGCACGTTTTTGCATAGATTTAAAACCCTGTGCATAGAGGAGGAGGAGGAACAAGAACCGGAGCCCTTAATTGGAGCTGGGCACTTTGTTGATTAGCGCCCAATGGCATTTGAATAGAACTCGAGCAATTCTAAGAAGCCCCTCGGGTTACACGGAGCTGAAATCCTGACCTCCATCATATTATTTCTAGCTTACAAATCTTTATCTGTAGGAAATTCCTAAGTAAGAAATTTCCTTTGTGGCATATAACTGCTTTGTCATTGAGAACAACGTACATGATCTGACTTTTGAAGGATGCGGGGAGGGTGATCTTTGAAATTAAAAGAAAAATCCTGGATTTAAAGCCGCTCTCTAGCCATTGTAAAGTTAACTCCCATTTTACTGAGACTATCGGAGACCCAGGCATCAGGATGGCCCCGTACAATAGCTAGAACACTTGGGAACCAGGGCTAACTTGGCATCGGGTTAGAAGAATTGTAAAGATAGATTTTTTGCACTGTAATTGTTCCAGTAATTCCACCTACCATTGCAAACTGAGAAACACAAGTAGGAAAACAAGAAAGGAATTGTGCCTAGGTGAAGCCTGTGCATTTTCAATGCTGTCACAGGTAGATGTCCTGATTTTATAGGGACAGTCCCAATTTTTGGGTCTTTTTATTATATAGGCTCCTATTCCCCCCCCCCCCCCCCACCACCACCTCTTGTCCTGATTTTTCACACTTGCTGTCTGGTCACCCTAGTCACAGGTGTGTTTGCAAGACAGCAATAGAGGGCTGGACTGGGTTTGTAGTTTTAAGATTTGCAAAACCACAGCACCATCCAGTGGTCACTGGTAATAGCACATTTCCTCCTATTGCTTTTTTTTTTTTTTTTTTAATATATAGGCATTCTGTTGTCGTCGTCCTTACTACAATATGTTGATACAGAATCCAAGACAAGCTTCTTTAATATCATCTTTACGAAAGAAGTAAAGGAAGGAAGTGCCCTCTAAATAATTCTTCAGACAGTCTACGTTCTATTCAGGGTCTTGAATTGTGCCCATCACCAGGTGAGGGCCTTCCAGAGGTCCATTAAATGACCTGACTAGCAACCTAAGTGGAACATGTGCCTTGCACTGGCTCTCTGCTGTGGGACCAGTTCCACCCTAGGTGCAGATATGTTCCCCCAGAAAGCCTTGGTGTTGGTACAGAAGTGTCAGTGCTGTGGTTGGTGGATAAGGCGCAGAGTGGCTCTGCAAGGACCAGAATCCATGCAAAGATGCTAACACACTTGAGGACGCAGCCCTACACAAATGGCTGACTGAGGAGGTCCGAGAGCAGCAGGGAAGAAGAACTCAAGGAGAGACAGAGCGTGCTTGAAATTGAATGCAGAGGGAATGTAGAACTGGCAACACGTTCAGCTGGAAAGCTGCACCCAGCAAAATCCACTCGTTCTAGGACTACTTTAATACTTTGGGGAAAAGACTAGTTGTAACAGCAACCCAGCTGCAGAAGCTCTGCATCCCAGCACCATGGTTTTAACCCTTGGCAGTGCAAGGGGATTTTGGTGAGCAAGCTTAAATTCCAAGGCTGCCAGCACCAGAGTAATTATGGACCCTTCTTAAGGTCCGAGGCCAGACAGAATAATTTTGCAGCTACTTTTTCATTTCAGGGAGATATGGCTGCACTACCGTAAAGGTCAGGCACCCTCAACATTGTGTAACCAACCACTGACCAATAACTACAAGGCCAGCCTGTACCTCCTACAGCTCATGGACCCAACTCTCCCCATATGAACCTGGCCTTGGCATTTCTATGTCCAGGGGGAGCACTGCCTGGGTCTGGGGATTGTCCCCATCCCACCCTGTCCCAGAGTGGTGGGGGTTCCCCTGGGGCCGAGGAAAGGTGTCTGGGGAAGACCCATCTGGCCTGTCACCCACCAGAGGAATTCACAATAAAGCTCCTCTCATTTGTTTTTCCGCCCTGTAGCGCCCACGCTCGCGGAGGATGTGTAGGCAGCCTAGTTTCACTGGAGCTGCACTGGCAGCAGCCAGACGGCACAAAGAGCCATGGGTGACCACGTGTCCTGTTTTTGACCAGAACACGCGCTCGAAAAGGGATCCTGGCGGCTCCAGTCAGTGCCATTGACTGTCCAATTGGCGGTGCCATGCAGCGGGGCTGGCAGGCTCCATGCTGCGTGGCTCCCAGGAAGTGGTGGGCGTGATAGACCTTGACTTTAGCAAAGCTTTTGATATGGTCTCCCACAGTATTCTCGCCAGCAAGTTAAAGAAGTACGGGATGGAGGAATGGGCTGGAGGGATGGACTATAAGGTGGCTAGAAAGCTGGCAAGTTCATTGGGCTCAACGTGCAGCGATCAACGGCTCCATGTCTAGTTGGCAGCCGGTATCAAGCGGAGTGCCCCAAGGGTCGGTCCTGGGGCCGGTTTTGTTCAACATCTTTATTAATGATCTGGAGGATGGGATGAATTGCACCCTCAGCAAGTTCACAGATGACTCTAAGCTGGGGAGAGAGGTAGATATGCTGGAGCGCAGGGATAGGGTCCAGAGTGACCTAGACAAATTGGAAGATTGGGCTAAAATAAATCTGATGAGGTTCAACAAGGACAAGTGCAGAGTCCTGCACTTAGGATAGAAGAATCCCATGCACTGCTACAGGCTGGGGACCGACTGGCTAAGCAGCAGTTCTGCAGAAAAGGACCTGGGGGTTAGTGGACGAGAAGCTGGATATGAGTCAGCAGTGTGCCATTGTTGCCAAGAAGGCCAACAGCATATTGGGCTGTATTAGTAGAAGCATTGCCAGCAGATTGAGGGAAGTGATTATTTCCCTTTATTCGGCACTGGTGAGGCCACATCTGGAGTACTGTGTCCAGTTTTGGGCCCCCCCTACAGAAGGGATGTGGACAAATTGGAGAGAGTCCAGCAGAGGGCAACGAAAACGATCAGGGGGCTGGAGCACATGACTTATGAGAGGCTGAGGAAACGGGTTATTTAGTCTGCAGAAGAGAAGAGTGAGGGGGGGATTTGATAGCTACTACCTAGCTTCAACTACCTGAAAGGGGGTTCCAAAGAGGATGGAGCTCGGCTGTTCTGAGTGGTACCTGATGACAGAACAAGGAGCAATGGTCTCAAGTTGCAGTGGGGGAGGTCCAGGTTGGATATTAGGAAACACTATTTCACTAGGAGGGTGGTGAAGCACTGGAATGGGTTATCTAGGGAGGTGGTGGAATCTCCTTCCTTGGAGGTTTTTAAGGCCCGACTTGACAAAGCCCTGGCTGGGATGATTTAGTTGGGGATTGGTCCTGCTTTGAGCAGGGGGTTGGACTAGATGACCTCCTGAGGTCCCTTCCAACCCTGATATTCTATGATTCTATTTCCCCCCGCCTCCGGCTCCTATGCATAGACACAGTCAGGGGGCTCTGCAAGCTGCCCCCGCCCTAAGCGCCACCCCCACAGCTCCCATTGGCCAGGAACTGCAGCCAATGGGAGCTGTAGGGGCTGCACCTGCAGATGGGGCAGCATGCAGAGCCGCTTGGCCATGCCTCCGTGTAAGAACTGAAACGGGGACATGCCGCTGCTTGAGGTAAGTGCTGCACCCCTGAGCCCCCACCTGCCCTCTGAACTGCTTGGTCCCAGCCTGGAGCACCCTCCTACACCTCAAACCCTCATTCCCAGCCCTACCCCAAGCCAGAGCCCTCACACCCCCATGCACCCCAACCCCGGGCCCAGCCCAGAGCCCCTCCCACACTCTGAACCCCTCATTTCTGCCCCCTGAAACCTGTACTCCCAGCCCAGGAGCCCATACCTCCTCTGACACCCCAACCCCCTGCCTCATCCCAGAGCCCCCTCCCATACTCTGAACCCCTCAGCTCCACCCCCCAGCCCAGAGCCCCTTCCTGCATCCCAAACTCCTCATCCCTGGCGCCACCTCAGAGCCCTCACCCCCACTCCCTGCCCCAGCCCTGATCCCCCTTCTGCCCTCCAAACCCCTCATCCCCAACCCCATCCCAGAGCCTGCAGCCCCAGCCTGGAGCTCCCTCCCACATTCTGAACTCATTTCTGGGCCCCACACCCCAGACCCCTGAGCCAGCCCAGTGAAAACAAGGACATGAGGGTGGGGAGAGTGAGGAGAGGATGGAGTGAGTGAGTGGCAAGGCCTCAGAGAAGAGGTGGGACAGGGGCAGGGCCTCATGAGGGGAGGGGAAGGGGGCTGGGCAAGAGTGTTCAGTTTTGTGCAAGTAGAAAGTTGGCAACCCTACAAAGCAGATGGTGCTAGAAGTGACGGGGCATAAAACTCTCAAAATAAATCTCCCATGTGCCCCACTCAGTGACAGAAAATAGAGCTAAGAAAATCCCAGGACACCTCACAGCTCAGGGATGAGAGCTAAATATGGACACGCGGCTCAGCTTCAGAACAGAAAATCTGTCCTCCTTGGTATGCCAAAAGACTGTCACTTCCATGCCAAGCTCTTTAGGGCAAGGATTGTCTCTCTGATAAGTGTTGCTACAACTCCTAGCGCTATGGGGCTCCTGGTGCTACTGTCATATATGTATTGTTTTGGAGAAGCTGCCAGTTGGAGCTTTGGCTGAATTGTTACTAATCCTAGAAATGTCCAACTGCTACTAGTTATGGTTCTTGGGAATACCGTGCTGAAGCAAACACCCATTTACTCTTTGGAAATCTGCTTGTAAAGAAATAGTACAGAAAATAAAATACTTAATATGTGAGAACTTGAAATTGGACTATAAAATAAAATCGGTTCCTGAAACAGTGTAATAACTTTCCCTAATGTGCTTCACCTGAATATGCATCTGTATTTCTAGATAGTAAAACGGTTTTCTTTACCAAGTCCAGGCTCAGTTCTGCACTGCTTACTAACTGGAGTAATTTTTACTCAGACAAGTAGACCCACTGATTTCACAGAGACTAACCATTGCGACTACCGCAGCCGTGTGAGGGACTTGCTCAGCTGAGTGGTGACTGCACGACTGGGCCCAGGTTTTGCAAACTACTTTAGCAATTGTGAATTTGCATTGCAATAGTGCCTTGTAGCCCTAGTCCATTGCACTAGAGTCTGTACTAACAGAACAAAAGGACGGCTCTTTTCCCAATCTAAGTACAATCTACAGTCTAAGTAATATCTGTAGCAATACTGTGAACTTTGAACACACTAGGGAAGAACTACGATTTTTCCTGCTCCCTGGCAACTTTTTCTGGCCTGCCTTTCGTCCTCTGTAACTCAGCATCGTTGTGAGCGTCCCATATTTCAGCAAGATGATTAGACAGACAGACCGACAAAGTACAGAATTTCAAACGCATGTATGGCCTTAAAAGTTTTATTTTGAAAACAGAATGTTTCTCATTTTAACAGGCTGTAATTTCTCATTTTCCCGTACTTATCAACACAAACTTCCCAACACACAGGGCCTTTGAGAAATTAATTTCCATCTAAAAACAAACAAAGCTGAAATAGCTTATGAAGAAACCCATCTTTCAAGGACATTTCCTTTTAAATTGCATAATACAGCTCTTAGCAGGGAAAATAAATAAAACTTAATCCCTCTGCATTCCAGCTGCGGTTTTTTCCCCCCAAACTTGCAGTGAACAGACTATTTTTAAAGTGTTCTATAGTCCATTAAAATATATTTAATTTACAAATAAAATATTATATATAGAGGACATCTCCCCTCCTATTAAGGTCAGTTGTTTTTGATATATTACACTCCTGTAAATGAACTATTTTAACAACGCTCCTGTCTCAAACACTCCATATCTGTTTGTGCAAATTCTAAGGATTTCTGGCCTTTGGCTGTGTGTAGCTAAAGACCTGCAGCTGAAACAGATACAATTAAGAATGAGAAACATCAGCATCTTGGAAATAACTGTTTGCAAAAACTGCATTCTAAGACTCGTTTCTTTCTTTTGCAGTGTGCCTATTTAACCAGACTGGCTTTGTATACCGGCAGGCATGCCCTGTGGTTGATATGGTTTATTGTCCTCTAGTCTGCTGAGAACTCGATTGCATTTAAAGCAACTCCCCTCAAGACAGACTTACTAGGTCATGGCTCCTTGTTTCTTTAAAATGACTATTGTTCATTTTCAAAAGATTAATAAA
This sequence comes from Trachemys scripta elegans, assembly GCF_013100865.1. Taxonomy (NCBI): domain Eukaryota; kingdom Metazoa; phylum Chordata; order Testudines; family Emydidae; genus Trachemys; species Trachemys scripta. Next base: position 1,973,550 of record NC_048305.1, on the reverse strand, counting down.
AGCAGTTTAAAATTGCACAGTGAGTTGCCTGAATGGTTTATAACCAAATCACTGCTCTGTTTCTTCACAGCAAACACCTGGGCTTTGCATGGCTGGGGCGTGTTTGAGACTTCTCTTCCCTGGACCTTTGCATCCTTGCCATACCAGATAACCACAAACAATAACAGAGTCCTTAGCACTAGCATCCCGGGCTCATGCAGTACAGTAATGAACGATTATGGCTACAAACCAACCAGCCATAGGCCTTGTCATGACAAAGAAGAGTCTGGCTTTTCCAGCATGCTAGTTGATATGATCTTAAACACAATTATGCACACAAGGAGTTGAGCGTCCACCAGGACCAGCTAGTTACGTTTAAAAGCGTGAAAGTATCTCGACGTGAGGTGCAACGTTGTGTTTGAAAAAGGCTTTAGCTAAAGCATTTTCAAACACAACCTGGTTCTTTAGTCTAGGTAAGACCAGAGAGGAGGGCTCATGAATTGGATATAATTGAACACCGTCCCTTAGGATCTCCACGTGAGTGGCACGTGGCGGTGCGTCATCTCTCTTGTTGGCCACTAGGTCAGACCAAGCTATTTGGGGCTGGACTGCAGTCAGTCCACGGACACACTGCTTGGCATTGCCGTTTAATCAGGTAGGCATGGGTGGAGTAACCTCCATTTTTGGGTGGACCATTTCCAGGGCCCTGCTTTTCAGTGGGCAAGTGCTCAGCACATCTGAAAATCAGGCTCCTTTAAGAGTGGACCAGATTTTAATAGATGGTCCATAAAACCATTTCCCGCTCCTTAACTGCAGTTGCAAGAACTATCCCTTCCTTTTGTGATGGGAAAACATCCCCGGGACAGCTACTGCCAGGGCACCTCTACCCTGATAGAACGCTGTCATCGGAGGCCAAAAAATCTTACTGCGTTATAGGTGAAACCGCGTTATATCGAACTGGCTTTGATCCGCCGGAGTGCGCAGCCCCGCCCACCCGGAGCGCTGCTTTACTGCATTATATCCCAATTCGTGTCACATCAGGTCGCATTATATTGGGGTAGAGGTGTACTTACACAGAAAAGTGATATGAGGGAAGTATTTAAAAAGGTATTTTTGACTGCTTTTTTAACTGCTGGAAAAAGAACCTACCCCATGTGTGACAATCAGGAACCAGACACCCCAAGGGGAGAGCAGGTTTAAACTCCCCAAGTAAGCAGGCACTGCTAGCAAGTGCTTGTAGACCACCAGCAGTCCATAAGCCAGGGCAGTTTGAGGACTGCCAATATATAGTAAAACAGTATCTTTACTGGTGTCCCACTACATTAGTGAATCAAAATTGGAATTCCAATTTAAAATCTAATCTACTTTTCACTATTTACATTGCTTACGTTAAAGCATTTCTCCGTGAGAGAGCAAAAAAACCCAGTGATGTCAGTTTCATTCTGATTTAATTTTACTCAATGCGGCACATCTGGGTTGCACACACTACAGGGGAAGTGTTGAAAATAGTGGATTCCATGGGATTTTTAAAACAATATGTTAATGGACAGTACTTTGGTTCATGTCTTGGTATTGATTTTCTTGGAAGAGTTCGTTTTGGACCAAACTGAGTTCCTTCAAATGTGTCTGTTTAGCTTTCCTGGAAAAAAAAAAAAATACAAATTTTCTTTAAGGGATATTCAAGCAGTTTATGCCCAAATTTTCATCTGAGTTATAATCTGATAGCGCACACCCTTCAGGTTCTAAATATTAAAGCAGATACCACCTCTCTAGGCAGCATAATCTAGGGGATGGGGCACTGGCCTAGGAATCATATGTAGGTTTTATTTCCAGCTCTGCCACTGAACTGCTAAGTGACTGTGGGCATGTCACTTCATTCTCCTGTGCCAAATTCCCCCCTCTCTCCTTTGTCTCATTCAATCCTCCAGATCACGACTGTCTATAGATTTGCACGGCATCTAGCACAATGGGCCCCTCGTTTTCAGTCAGAGCCTCCAGGTGCTACCGTAATACAAATCATCTAAGAAAACACATTTTAAACAGGCATGCTCTTGTGCTGCTGCTGGAGTGGCAGATCTAATCAGCAACGGGAGCTGATGTTAAGCGAATTTAAGTCTCACCATGTAGATTTCATCCATCTTGCCAGTTGCATTTGTTACTGTCCTGTACTTAACCACACACAACTGTGTGTAGGGTTTGGCGGGGGGGGGGGGGGGGGAAAGGGGGGGGAGAAGGGGGCACAACCAGAAACATTTCCTCCAAGTATAAAAACTTGAAACCGTGATGATTTTCTTTTTAATTCACAATGTTTTTAATGGTCTCACAGATGCCCCAAGTGGGTGTTTGTGCGTTGATCTTTCCTTCTCTCAGGTCATCTTGTTTCCTTGTTGCTTCCTCCCCACCCGTTCTCTCTTGTTGCCTCCCTAGACCCCTGGGGCTCTGCCTTATAACCTCCCCTCCTACAGCTTTGCTCCCTCTGCATCAGCAGAACGGACAGATCTCACATGGAGCAGAAGTTCTTCACATCAGCCCTGAGAGCTTTGCATGACACCTTTGGCACATGACTGACTACCTGGATTTTGGAGTACATGGTTCTGGCTAAACACATGCCCCATGAAAGGAGAGGAAATTTGTGTTTTATAATACTGATCAGTACCATTAGGATCCCATGCAGGGCCCATCCACAACCCTTACACCTCCAATAACTTAAAATTTGTTGCAGAGAAGCATTTGTCTAAATATGTGCATCAAAGGTGAAACACCTGGAACTGTACAATAGTGGACTTTGTTTTTGGCGAGTGACGAATCAGTGAAAGTTTCTCCCTATTTTTCACTGAATTCTACTTAATAAGCCAATGAGTCCCAATGCCCAAAGCAGCATATGGTAAATGTTACCGTCATGCATAAGGAGACAGGGCAGTGTAGACACTGAAGCAGGCTCTTGCCGTTGATATTTTTAACTCTCAGGTGAGAGACCAGGTGGAGGTATTTGCTGTGGGGACCAGTAGTCCAGCAGCACTGTGGGGAAGCAAGTATCTGGGGGTAGCCGTGTTAGTCTGTATCCACAAAAACAACATTATTTAATGGCTGCATCTGTAACTTTCACTCCATGCATCTGAAGAAGTGTTTTTTTACCCACAAAAGCTTATGCCCAAATAAATCTGTTAGTCTTTAAGGTGCCACCGGACTCGTTGTTTTTGTGGGACGCAGCATGCTTAGTCTGGGGACGGGGGGGGGGAGGAGGGGCAGAGAGAACACAACATACCATTTTGTAGCTGCTCCTCAAGGTTAAGGCACTGGGGGCAATGACAGGTTTTAACAACTAGAATGGTCTTTGGCTAGAATGTCACGGTTACACATGTACAGCACATGTGGAAGTGAGCATCAGATCTGCTGAGCTCAGAGGAGAATGCACACTTATCTGGAACAGCAGCCAGGCTGCACGCACATATCATTCAGGTACCACCTTCTGCTTAAGAATCACATCACCAAATGTAAAAATCTTCAAATGTAATTTATTAAGACATTCAGCTATGTCTGTTCGTCTACATCCAAATTTACTACTAAAAATAAAATCATATCACATTTCACGTTAAGAATACCAATTTTGAAAAAAAACACTTCAGAGCCGAGCCAAGCCTATTGTATAAATAAGTGACTAGTTTCTTTTCATATCAAAATTCACATAAAAAATTTCATCCCCCCCCCCCCAGTTCTATCTGAAGCCATGATGAATGTAAAAATTTAAGTATGGACACGTGCGTGTCAAAGAATAAAGGTGCAAATTCTATTAACTGCTTTAAAAGTGGCATTTGCGGCGTTTGATCATACACATTTCTGTATTCATTCCCAAAAGTGCAAATATTGCCAGAGTTTAACACTGTTTTAATTCAGCTGCAAGAATTAAACATTATACAGGATCAAACAGTATTGCAAGGCCTCTATCTGTGCCCTAAAACTCATCCCACTCTCCCGCACTTTGCAGTGAAGGCCAGAGTGTTCATCAGAGCTTTAGTTTACTTCACATGGCCCATACTGTGCATAATATATTAACAAAAGTTTCATATACATCAAAATATTGAAGACTCCGTCATAAAAGTCAAGAGTCACTATAGATTACATGAATGCAAATGTAATTGCCCCACCAAAAATGCCCAAAGCATACACACAATGTATTAGAGTGCTTCCATCTTCCAATACAATCAATGCTGTTACATCTTTGATTTTGGCTTCAGTGCTGTACAAAATTTTGTCAGTATCATGGCTGCGCTCCAGTCAATGCAGAAAAACAGGCCAAAGCATTCTAACCTCTCACTGGTACCTTGGGACATGGTTCAGTTTGGTGGTTCCTCCCCACCCCAAACACAAGCTAGAGGTTCTGTCTCTTTCGCACCTCACACCCCCTACTTCTCCGCCTTCCCCTTTATCCACCCCCTGAAAATACTCTGTGTCCATTTCATGTGTTTCCAGTTTCTCCCTCCCTTGCAATTCAGAGGCAGTTTCTGAAGTCATTTCAGTTGAATCTCCTTGGAATTGCCTCTACCAGGCAGCCCACAAAAATCAGCATGGGATATTATAAATACATTTTGACCAGCATTAATTGCTAAACTTTTTCACAATTGTGGAAGGATAAGTTCTCTCTGCTGAGTCAGGCACGGGTCTCTGACATGGGTCTGTTCCAACATCATCTTCTGCCACTTCAGAACTGTATAGAAAGTCTCGGGTCCTGAGTGAGAACCTCCTCCTGGCCTCCAATTGGTTCCTCCTCAATAATCGCCCCCTGGCTGTCCTCAAAAAGGCAAGTGTCACAATCCAGACTCTGAGAATCATTCTTGGTGTCATGAGTGTGGTCCTGGTGATCTGGCCCTTCAGCCACCTGTCCGTTACTGTCCCTAGGGCTCTCTCTTAGATTTCTCTCCTCCTGGTGTTCAACACCAAGATGTTCAGTTGCTTCCTGATGAACAGTATTTTGCTCTGCTCCAGGGTTTGGCTGTGGAGCTGGCTCTGGTCCCAGCCCTGGGGGCTGTGAGGGGTTTTTAAGTTGACAGTGGCATAAAGGACAGGTCTCTTGCACATAGAGCCATTTCTTAAGACAACCAGAATGAAAAAAATGGCTGCATGGCGTGATTACAGCAGATTTCATGTCCTGAAAAGAATAAAAATCAAGATGTCACACAACAGCCAAACACCCTATCCTCCCAGAACTACCCTATATCCTCCACGTGATCTCAAATTTACCCTGTGAGATGGAAATTCTAAGGCAAGATGTGTAATGATTTTTCTACATTCACACAAGCCTTCACATAACTTTCAACAGGCACAAGACCAGTAAGTTTCCAGATGAAAAAAAGTGATAGAACTCATGAGACTTAATGACAAAACAATTGCAACCCCATGGAAGTCAGCCCCATACAGATTAAATGCGAGCACAAAGGAACGGTTATTTACAATTCTTTGTGGAAGTAGTTGTAGGGTATGGGTTACACAGTACTAGGCGGAAAGACAAACCCAAAGGTATAAGTCACCCACCGTGGTGTGAGAGCAGAGCAGAAATGAAGTGCCTAGACCTAAGCCACAGAGGTTAGAGCAGAGATTTTTACTCAAATGCAAAGTACGCTTTTGTTTTAAATAAACATTTCAGATCACTGAATCCAAGTTTGGAGCCAATCCAATCTTAATAAAATCATGCTGCATTCATCCTAGGGTTACTCTTTCCCTTCCATTCATAAACATGATTTCCCAGGGAGGAAAGAAGCACATCTGTATTCCCCCAGCCCCCCCAAAGCACAAGGTGTGGTAAAGATAGTACTTCCAGTGTTCACTTCTAATTTCCTTACTTTTGTTGGCTTATGTTAACCCTTCGCCTTACAGTAATTAGGTTTCTTTTCCTTTTATAACCAGTGTTTTAAATTAAGCAAGAGTGGGAATTAACAATCCATGGAGATTTAATTGTTTCTATGAAACCGTACAAGACATTGGCTAGCGGAGTACATACAATCTTACAGGAAGCAGAAGAGAAATCTCCCCAATGAAAAAAAAAGTTAGTGTTTGGTTTGGTTCTACTATTGAGAGTAGCTTGGCCCAAACTCATTAAGAATCTCAGATTCTTTCTAGAGTACGACACTTGCTTTAGACAAATCTGAAAACAGATTTAAAAAAAAAAAAAAAGCTATTCTGCTCTATTTAAATTCCTTAATTTCCATGTTAGTTTGTTGTAGGTTTCCAGTGCAACGACTTTCTCCAATTCTGCACTAAGCCAAATTACACATAGCAGAACTCGGTGGGGATTGCAACTGAAACACAACCAAAGTCACTGAACTCGTTATAGCAGCGGAGACGAACTCCAGACCATCCAAAGGTATGTTAATAAGAGTCACTCCCCTACAATGCTACTACTTGAATTGCACACCTGGTAGCAGATGGCACAGATATCATTGTGTTGCTCCAGCTGCTCCTCTGTGGCAGTGGGCAGCGATTTGATCTTATTCACAGCATCCCTGCGGAGAAGAAAACTTTTCCACCCCAACTGGGCCCGGAGCCACACATTGTAATAGGAGTGGATGAAGATTATCATTGAGCCCATCACAGTCCATTCGCCAAAGATAGTCTCCGAGACGCCGTATGCCACGACGCAGAGAGCCACGAGGAATTCCAGCAGCCGGTAGGTGCCGTTTACATAGTAAATTACATCGTCCATATTTTCTACTGGCTCTTTTCTGAACTCCTCAACCATAAACAAAACGTAAATGAAAAGTGTTCCAAGCACCTGAAAACAGATAGAATGACACGGTTTTAGCATTCAGGTCCCGAGGGTAAGTAGAGTTCTGTACACAAGGGGCCTCCCTCACCTGGAAGCATATAAGCTCCAAATCAGCCACGTACTTGCTTAACTTCAAGTAGAAGCTAAATCCACCCTACTCAGCAAAGCATGAAGCTTGTGCTTAAATACCAGGGAAACCCATGCTTAAGTGCTTTGCTGAATCCAGACTGTAGTTAGGGCTTGTCCACACAGCAAACGCATACTAGAGGGGTGTGATTTCTAACGCGCACAGGCGTATCAGTGTAAACACTCTTTGAAACAGCACTACATTAATGTGCACTAGGGAATTTTTAGGGTTGACATGGGCCAGTTAGTGTGGGACACGGTGCACTTTAGAAATCACACTTCTCTCGTGCACAGTGTGGACAAGCCCTTAGAAGCATGGATAGTGACTAGGTGCACACACACAAAAAGCCATTAAGTGACAAGCTTCCAAGAGTTATTTTTTAAATAGTGAATTAAAAAATGAAAATGAGGATACACGCCCCCACGCAGGAAAGTACGTACGTATGCATGTTTTGGACACCAACATATTTTCAGATCGCCTCTGGAAATCTCCTAAAATAATGCAATCTATGTGCAGTTTGGAAGCTTCTTATTGTAACCAACATGCCCTTGCAATCCTACAGCATTATTTACAATAAATATTTTAGTTCCCTGTGTTCTCAGCCCAGCACTAGAGTACTCTCGCCGCAGGTAGAGATAAATAAAAGATTTTACATCCCAGCTTCTGCACTCTAATACTTCCCCCAGCACAGTTCTGGTCATAGCCTGTTATCTTAGGGAGAAAAATAAATAAAGGACTACCATGAGGCTCGTATGCCTTACCTGGAGGGAGGTTAGAATACTGCTAGAGATAATGATCAGCAGCCAGAAATCCATGTGGAAAAACTGACAAATCATGTAGGCCATGTACGCTGGGAACACTAGCAAGAACAAGCACAGGCTGACTGCACGGAAATGCTTCCACAGGCTCCTGCAGGAACAATGCAAGGGTTGTGATTCAGACAACTGGCATCCTCTCACTGAGAGGACAGTGGCGTCTGTCTCTGCTGAAGGCTTTTACATTAAGAAAAGGAATTCTTAATTTCCTCAAGTACAGTCTGATTCGCAGCACAGACATTTATTCTGATGGATGCTCAGTTCTTTCTGCCCTGTGCCATTCTCAGCACAAAGTGGAAAGGCTGCATCCTCAGTGAGACAAAGGCAAAAATTAAAGACTACAAGTAAGTTACATAGGTATTGCCACAGCAGATCAGATCAGTGGTTAAATTAACTGTCTCCTGTCTCTGACAGAGGCTGATACCAGATGCTTCAGATGAAAATCCAGGAAATCCCGTTAGAACAATTATGGAATAATCTGCTCCAGGTAGTCATGCTCTGAAGCATAACGGTTTGTAAGGTTATTTTAAATGCTATCTGGTATACCTGCAGAAGTTCCCCCATAAAAACCATCTCATACTTCGACTCTTACTAGACTCTTTGCTAGCCTCTACAACCACCTGTGGAACTCTCTGCCACATGATGACTGTACATTGTGTAAAAGTATTTCTTTTTATTTGTTTTAAATCTGTTGCCTTCAGTATTAATGAATGGCACCTTGCTCTTATGAAAAGCGACAAATTGAATTTATTTAGATTTTAAAAAATAATGACATCTATTCCAAGGCTCTAGTTATCTTACCATAATTTATCATGCAATAAGTACAATTAAGTTAAACCGCAGCAGCACTGAAATTGGTTCCATAGAAACTCAGCCAAACAGCCCAGCCATCTACCTCTCCGTGATCAAGGAAGCATACCCTCAGCCTACTCCAAACAGGTGTCTTTTGCAGTATACCCCAAAAGTCACCAAATTCAGGCTATTTCAGACCAAAGGGGAGCAAGGTCCTGAGTCTCCAAGTGAAAGCCCTGCCAGCTGTCCCCTCCCTTTTATGACACACAGATCTTCATTATTTTGTAGACCTCTATCATGTCCCCTTTTACTCATCTCTCCCCTACACAGTCCTAATCATTTCACTCGCATCCCATTTGGAAATCTTTCCAATGCCTCTAATCGTTACTTGCTGTGCTACTCAGCAGCTCTCTCTGATGTATTTTTACACACATTTAGTTCCAGAAATAAGATACACTGAAACAGACGAACGATAGCAGAAGGGAAGAAAGGAGAGAGAACTACCCTAATTTGACCTCAGCTAAGGGTTAGAAGAAAAAAAAATTCTAAAATGAACTGAATTTTGTAAATACCTGTTATTTCAGGGGGGTGCGGGGAGGCTTCCCCACCTCACTTGTTCAGAACTCCCTACAAATTCAGCTTTGGAGCTGGCAAATAGTTAGTTGCTGGTAGCAGTAAACTGTATCTGTTTGAGACCCAGATACTCATCTCCTGGCTCTACTCCCCTTTCCTTTTGTTAGCATATTTAGAGTTAACATGCCACAGAGTTGTGTTGACCACAAGCAACCTCTAAGCCAAACAGACTCACTGGATATAAATAAACCTCCTCTTTTATTTATAACACTTACTGGTTACATAAGGGGAAAGAGACATGCAATTAACATAGGAAATGCAGTTTCATGCCAGAACACCAAAGACAAATAAAGCTCCTCAAAGAAACACAAAGAAATCAAAGATAACAGGAAAAAACCCAGCAGATCAAAACGTCCACAAGACTCCATTCTTCCACTCCTCGGGTTCTGTCCATAGACACCTCCCATTCCAGGCCTACAACCTGTGTGCCCCAAGCCTGAGGTTCCTGAAGTTAATCTAGGGACTATTATTACTTAGTAGAATTTTTCCCCCCCATGATTCCATTAAATAACTGGCTGTTTCCGTACACCCTGAACTGGGGTTTTGTTTGGCCAAGAGCAGGGCTCAGTGTCTCACGGGGGGGGGTGATGACTTTCCTTGCGTCATGTAATACACAGAGAACTCGGTGCCAGGGGCTGCACAGCAACATGATCCTGTGCAGACTGTACAACATGCTCATGGATGATTCTTCATTAGGACCATGTGACCCACGTCACTTTCCTTCAGCAGAAGGAATCATGTTGCAAAGCATCTCTGAGCTGGTGTACATCACAGTGAGAGAGAGTGTGGGAGAAGGGAGCAGGGAGAAGATAGGGAGAAGGAGCAAAGAAATTAGAACAGTCTTTTTATTCTTTAGTCTACAAGAATGCGGACCACCACAAACTTACCTTTTGGTAGCCCCCAAGGCTATCAGGCCAAGCATTAGTGTGCTCACCTCTACAAAAGAGAGTTTTAAATAGCTTTCAGTTTAGAAAGTGCATCTCTTACTTGTCCCTTGAAGCGCCCAGGGCCAGAACAATGGGATCAGCAATCTCCAGCATGGACTGAAGGATGGATGCTACCACAATGAAGAGAATAATACTAAGCAGGAATGCCCGATGGACAACTTGAAGCTCGATTAAACCAGTCTGCACTGCCAAGATCAGGAGAGTGACTCCTTCTGTCATCCCCCTTTGGGTTGGTGTTTTGAAGAGAAAGTGAAAATAAAATGCAGAGCATTAATTATTTTGCTTCATCTTAAAATAAAAGTCTGGCATGTATGAAATCAACAGAGTCTGTTATAGTGCTTTGTTTCTGATTCTATCTTAAGATTTCTTTCTGCCTTGGATGACCTCAGGACATTAACATAGATATATTTCTTTAAAAAATACTGCTTACGCTTCTCTGTAGCTTTCAGAGGCTTTGCTGACCTTTATTCTTTAATGTATGCAGTGGTGTTGTAGCCATGTTGGTCCCAGGATACTAGAGAGACATGGTGGGGGAGGGGATATCTTTTATTGGTGAGAGACAAGCTTCGGGTCTGGGCCGGGCCTGAAGAAGAACTCTATGTAAGATATTCCCTCACCCGCCTTGTCTCACTTTTTCTTTAATGACATCCCTGTCTGGAGTCCTACCACTTGGGTACATTTTGAAAGCAGTGAATTCAGACTTAGATATACAGAACAACCTCCAATGTCGCTCACAGAAACTCTAGAATAAAGAGTCCCCTGAATGCCCCACTTTCACTCTTTTGGTTTTGAAGTTGAAAGTGAATTTAATATTTCTAATGTGGAGACAACGATACTATCTTGAAGCAGTTACAGCACAGCATGGACTATGCATGACTGTTTCCCCCCCCCCCCCACACACACACACAATGCTCCTGCGCCATTCCTGGGCAGCCTCACTTTATACTCACTGCAGTTCCCACGTACTCACCGGAACCCAAAGTACAAACAAGTCCTTCACTTGTGGCTTGAACCAGCATTTGAACTCCCGGTAAAAGCTAACATACTAACCCACAGTGCCACAACTAAACTCCCAATTCTATGTCAGACAGTTGTGACAAGCACAAGAGAAACAAGTTGCCTATATTCTTTGGCAGTTTCCCACAGTAACTTTTAGCTGACCCGTGTAAATCTTCCACAAAAGATTAGCTTGGTTTCATGCAGTTACAGGGGGGGGGGGGGGGGGGAGAGAGAGAGAGAGAGAGGGGAAGAGGAGGAATGAACCAGGAAGTTAAAATATAACTATGTAAGCATTTAGTTTTTCTAAACATTTGAAGATTCCTTCAGTCACTCATCCCAATGAAAACACTGCAAATAATCTAAAACCCCAAAGAGAAGCAGTACTGTAATACATACAGTGCATGATTGCCATTCTAAGATTCATGGTAGACATTTCCATCTCAAATCCTTTAAAATAGTGCATTAGGACTAATAAATAAGAAGCTTGTCATAATTCCTATGCATTCTAAGGAGTTTATAGTGGGTTAAAAATAACTTTCAGTTCAACAAATGCCAACCTCAGATCTATGTAGTTCTAAATGTGTGTCAGGCACTTACCTGTTCATAGCCGGGTCATTCATGAATGCTCGGTAGCCCTGCAAGTAAAACTTGCAGAGAGTCAAAACTCCCAAAGCAACAAAGGAAACTGTGAACACCAACCCCAGGAGTGAATATGGAGTGCTGCAACATTCCGCAATGCTAGGGGGAAAACACAGTTTAATTAATAAAAAGATTTCTTTAATTAAGACTCTGAGCTGGTTTGAAATTACATCTGGATTGGCTTAAAAAAAATAACTTGAGAAGCCCCACAAGTAAATGCATATTTTTCTATGACAAAATTACAGGAGAGCACAGTCCACTATTTTCTCCTTGGACATCAAAGGTCAAAGATTCACAGGTACTCAATCACAAATGCATAGTTCTATCAGCTGATAAGCAAGCCCAGGTGGTTCTCCTTTGCTCATTCAGACTGTGCTTCAAGACAGCCCCACATGGTGGTGCTATCTTGCTTTTACTTTAATAAAGAAGAGCACTCATTCTCAGGCATGGAAATGTGGTGCATTCAATTCACTTAATGACATTTCAATCCAGTTACCACAAGGAGACGCAAAGTTACAGTAGATCGATTTGATTGGTTAGTTCCCACCCATTGCAATACTGCCAGGATGCCAGTCACTATATAGTGCTCATATAAACGGTTATTAAAATGGCTAATAAATTGCAAAGTTTTTCATAATTCTGGTCTGAAAAGTGATCTGAGATCTTGATGTTCCACACTACTGCTGACCCACAAAAGAGGTCTAATACAAACTTCAAATAAACAATACCAAAAAGACAGGTTGTCTTTAAACAATTATCTGAGCGAGAACACATGATGCTCTCGCTCTCAGGCCTACTTCTCCTTTGACTTGTTACTATAATCAAGTCACAAGGTTGCAGCTGAGGATTCACAAAAGCTGGGTGCAGCCAAGTTTGAGGGATCAAAGAGCTGTTTCAGCTCACTCATCCTGGGGCCGGTTTTCTGTAGTCCTGGTCCAGTGCAGTCTAGAGCAGTCTCAGTGTTTCTCCAGAGTACAGCAGCCTTGAATGGGAATCACACTGCTAGAGATCAGCAGAATGCAGTGTGCTCTGGTGATACATCCCCCCCATCTTCCATGTCAGCAGAGCTGGAAAGCAGTGGTGTGGAGCTGCTCTATGCTTGCTTTCTCTAATGCCAGGGAGTCCTCAGCTACTCAACTCAGGGTCACGTTCTGGCACCTTTGGTTACAACAGCAATCCTGGTTCCTTCAGGACATCAGGCTGTTCCCAGAGAAATTATTAGGATGCCACACTGCAGCATTCTAATTAATTCACTGCTGGGTCAAGTAGAAGCAAAGTGCTCCAAGAAAGAGCTTGTGTCAGAAACACTAAATGGAACAAAGGAAACGGTAAATAGGTGCACTGGTACTCTGAGTCCATTTTTAATGTTTTATACGGCACCAGAGAGGTAACGCAACAAATGAAGGTCATCTCTTTTTAAAGCGTCTATGTTAAATAACAGCTCAAGTTTTATTACAGATCATTCTGCTTATTCTTCAGCAATCCAACATTTTAAGTTAAAATATCCCCCCTCCCCGATTTGATAGGGCATGAAAGCCTTTTGTAGCTGAATAGGCTGCCCACGAGAAGCTTCTTAACTTCCTGGCTATGCATCTGCACATGAATGGTAGTTGTCTTTGAAAGAAACCCAAAGCAGAGAATTTGGAAGAGTCTCACTCATCATACAATCAAGGGGTACTCCTGATAACTCATCAAATCCTCCCTATCCTCCAGTGAGAGTGATACAAGCTCTTTCGGAAGATAGAGAAAACAGAGTCTGTAACGGAATATTGGCTTCTAAGAACACTCACCATCACCACAACCCCCAGCAAAGAAGGGCACGTCTACAGTACCAAAACAATACGCATAAAACTCCATGTGCACAAGAGACAGATCTGTGTAACTGGTTGGAAAAGAAGAATTATGCCAGATGATCGTGGCACAATGGTTCTCTAGTGACTCCTCAAAATTCCCAGTATGTTGTTCTGGTGTGACTGTAAATAGGAAAGAATTGGCCAAAAAAGGTGTAGGTCTCTGGAAGGGATGACTATCTTCCAGGAACTGTGCTTGGGCTGGTGTTTGTCCCTCTCAGTACTGGTCATGTGCGATGTTTAATAATAAGGGCTCCTGCTATGCAAGGTATTTTTGAATAACTTGAGGGTTCCCCCCCCGCCCAAAGTTGTCAGGAATGAAGGAACGATAGTTAAGGAGAAGTCTGATCCACCATAGCTGAGCCTCCAGGTAGGCTCCATAATCAAGAACTTTCAACCCCTCTAGCAAGTAGGCTACCACCCTTCCTAATGAAGTTTAAGCGGAGATAATTTACCATGTAAAGGACTCAGAGGAGCTTAAAAACCTCAAACAAAGGACTGACTGGAGAGCTTTCAGATTTATCCTTATGTGCCCACAGGTGTGAGTTTGTAACTGTCCTGAAGGTTTGAATTCTTGCCATCTTCAAAAAAAAAATACAACGAAGGCTGTGTTTTGTTATTGTTTGTTGTGCCTTTGTGGAAGCTTAACATTGCTATTAAATGCATTCTGATTGCGCTTGCTTGAATTCTGGAGTTGTATAGCTCTAGGAAATCATTCATTACTGCTTATAAAGGGCACGTGTGCACACACTGCTCTTTTCTGGCAGAAAAACATTTTTCCATTTTACTAAGTAGACTGCAGTACAGTGAAGTCTTCTGGCCGACTACAGAATCTTTATTAGCTTGTCTAACAAAATGATATTTTAACTTCCTCTCCTAAACAGTTAGGCTGTCAGAGATAAAACCTGCTACGGAGCTTTCTTTCTTCAGAAGAGAAACGAGTGCTACTGTTGCATTTTCTTACCATGGCAAAGCAATGCATCTTTGGCCCCCACAACACTGGTATAAAAGTCTCCTGGTTGTGTGTGTTGCTCCTGGGCAGGTAAAAGATGACAGCAATTGCCAAAAACCCACCAGGAAGGATGCCTTGAGGAAACGTCCCCAGAGCGTGATGAAATTGAGTCTACAAGAAAAAGGCTGGTGCTTTCATGTTTTGGGCTGTACAGAGGAAGTCTGGCAAGTAATATTTTCGAGATGGCATCTTGTTTAACTCACTTATTATGAAGATACAGATTTATTCTGATACTTGGCAGGCAAGTTCTACCTGATGTACATGGATTGATTCATGATCATTCACATCTTGCCCCTCAATTCTATGGCACAATTCCAGAATCTAAAACACTAGAACCGGAAGTGGTTTAGATTGCACCAAGTACATAATTTCAGTAACTAGAATACTGATGGTTCATGACTGCAAAGACCAACGGTGGTTCAGAGTGATATTTGCACTGAGTGTGTCAATCTGGCATTAGAGATCTTTCCTTTTGGAGATCTTGTGCACGTAGCAATAGCTACAATATTTGCCAAATGCATGAGGTGTGTTAGAAAATCGAAGCTCCCCTGCCGTGCCATGTGGTACAAGCCTCTGCTCTCTGCCTGTGGCCAGACAGAGTACGCACATCACTAGAGCACAGGCTTCTGTATTAAGCACAGTGGGGAGCTCGGAGCCTAAATGACTCAGTGATGTGGGAGATACTGGGTCTTCTCTGCGAGGAAGAGCCCTTTCGTCATCCCCAGATTCTTTACCTTCCTGCTGTCAAGGGACTCTCCGATTTCTGCCCCTAGTAACAAGAGTCAAATATCCTGCAATTTCTTCAACTCAATCACAGAAATTAGAGATGGAAGAGCCCTATTAGGTCAGCCAGCCCACATCCCTGGCAACTGCTACATTACAGTTAGGTAAAGTCAATATTCTGCTTTGTGCAAAATTAAAACTTCAGTGGAGGTGTAAAATAAAGTTGGGCGGGGGGGTTAACTGAAAACTAATCACCTCTGTTAATGCTGAATAATGCTATTAGTACTGTGTTGCATTACATTTTAGTATGTAATGCCCTCAAACCCTTTGTGTTTCTCTGTTTATTTTAAGTTGACACTGAATTCAGAGGGCTTGAGTACTGTGATGGACAAGACCCATGTGTGAAAGGTAAGTGAGAGGAATGTTCTAGAACCTTGATCCTGAGGCTGTGGTGTCAAACAGGGTTATTCTAAAAACAAACCTTTAGAAAGAGTTAGGAGATGCTGGCAATGTATCAACTTCTTTGTGTGGTTTAGTAGAAAGACAAGAAGGTCCCAAATGCACTAAGAGGGTGAAGGGAAAGACTGGTGAGTCATAATCTAGTAAGGGAATGACTGGAGACAGAGTGTAATATGCTTTCTTTAAATCTTGTAGAAAGATGAATGCCAAAAACAAGACAGAAGAGGTATGAAAAGTTCCCAAGCACCAAAGGCACTGAGAAGGTCCCTCTGCTGATGAAATGGTCCATAAGAATGTGGGTTGCTCAATAAAAGACACCCTTCAGAACAAACCAAACATCAGAAATAGTTTGTTAGAGAATCCAGTCCAATACCCTGAAAGCTAGATTCAAGAGCAATCCAACTGGGGAAGAGAGTAGCATACTGGGATATTTAGGATCACCATCAGAAAGATAACCCAAGTCTCTCCTTCCTGAGGACAATAAGTTTGGGTTTTTTTGGCTTTATTTCGGATACTGCTGATATTGTGGATGGAATTCCCCATGGTCGTTGCTCATTGCTAAACTTTCAGTTATGGCATGGGTTTTGATGCACTCCAGAACGTGTTGCATACCACAGCTGAAAATAAAGCATCCAGGACCCAACAGACACATCGATTCCTCAACACAATCCTACAGACAAGTACCAGAGGAGGAATGGGCTAGCTAGCCTCAGCTGGTGATATCGGAGTTCACCGATTCAAATTTTTGAAGCCCTACCAAACTTCTGAGCTGAAGCTGAGTGTACAGTGGTTTGCCCATCACTAAGTTATATTCTGTATTCACTGGGAGCTTTTCCATAGTTCTGCTAATACCCCTTTGTCCTGAGCTGCTGTGAAGCAAAAGGCTTCACTGGACTAATATGCATGAGGGCTTCGTGATACGGACAAATATTTACTGGGGACTAGAAGAAGACAGCTGATTTAAACCATTCCATTTTGTAGAAGACAGTAGATTATTTCAGGAATACAAACAATGCATGCACAGAAAACAGCTTATTATGGACACTAGTTAGTTAATTACCTTGTCAGAAAGAGGAAGAGAAGTCTCTCTCTTGAGGCAGGCTGATCTCGTGTGCTGAAATAAGAGTAGATTTGAAGAGCAAATAAGACAAGCCAGAACACCATGAATAGAACGGGGACCACCAGCTGGTTCCACAGAGACATCCCCAATGCCAGGAGACCATACACCTCCACTACCTGGGCAAGGCAAAGACAAGACCAGTTTGTTGTATTTGTTCACATCCTGTATGTTTACAGAGATAACAGAATAGAAAAAACAAACAAACAAACATTCAATTCATTTGCAATTCAAACCATGAGTCGGATTCATGTGGCACAAGCAGGTCAGTTACAAGGATTTTTTGACTTTGTACTTCTTTGACCTTTTGTTAAAGGCAGGTGCTAAGTGTCTCAGACACCTGTCAAAGCAGAGGCTAAATATCTAAAAATTGGCACATTTGCAACATATGACAGTTACAGTCTGGACAGCAATTCCTTTAAAGTTTATACTACTCTTTGTACAATGTTAATACTAGGTGACTATGGAGCAATTTTCAGAAAGCTGGAATTTCAGATTGGAAGGCTAATCCCTTAAAAGTGACAGGGAAATTATTCATGGATTTATTTTAAATCAAGTGTCTGTTTCTCACAGCCAAGACAAGAATCACAAGTACCTACTAGGAAGTATGTATTTTAAGAGACGAGAATTAGAGAAAAACTTGTACTTTACAAGCATGTAACTACACCTCTACCCCGATATAACGTGACCCGATATAACACGGGTTCGCATATAGTGTGGTAACCCCGGGGCTCCGGCAGTGGGGCTCGGGCAGCGATTTAAAGGGCCGGGGCTCCGGCTTCTGCGGGGAGCCCCGGGCCCTTTAAATCACCGTTGGAGCCCTGTTGCCGCTACCCCAGGGCTCCGGCAGCGGGGCTCGGGTGGTGATTTAAAGGGCCCAGGCTCCACACGTCCACAGCCCCGGGCTCTCTAAATTACTGCTAGAGCCCTGCCGCCGCTACCCTGATATAACGGGGTTTCACCTACAACGCGGTAGGGATTTTTGGCTCCCGAGGACCGCGTTATATTGGGGTAGAGGTGTACTAGTATTTGACAGTGAAAGATTGAGCAGGCAAATCAGATTATTTGCTGATGCCGGTCAACCCTGGCAAACATTAGAACATATTACACTGAGGTCCTAGAAATGTAATTTCTATCATAGCTGATTAACAAGCAGCCTACTAGTTTGGTGGCCAAAAGTAGCCTGTGCTCAGGCACTACAAAGGAGCTTCAATGGCCCTGCGGAAGATTCCCGTGGCACAGGAGCAGAATGGGACCAACATAAGCAACCCTACACAGACAGGGGGTGTACCTATAGTACTGAGCAATGCAGGGGATTCTGGGAAGCTCTCTAACTTGTATGCAGCCCCTGCAGGTTCTCTAAACTCATACCAGCCCCCAAAGTCCAGGATACATAAGGTGACAAGCTGCTTTTGCCCATCCTCCCTCTGGGCGTAGTCTCCAGAGCTGCTGGGTTCAGAAGATTAAGTTAAAAATTGGTCCTGGGTGTTTTAATATCCCTCTTCCCCCATGTTTTTCCACTGGTATTACAAACTACTGTTTGCAATACTACAATTGCAAAGCCTCAAACAACGGTGAGGTCACAACTACTGGCTTAAGTTATCACTGAATAATTCATGCTCAAGTCAGCAATTATCACAAGTGATGGCAAAGGATGACGAGGACGTCATGTTAAAATCAAGTTAGGGCAAAACTCCAATCTGGTATAAGCAGATTCATCTTCCTTGACCTTCAATGGAGTTGCATCTACTTACAACAGGTCTAAAATGGGGCCAATTTTTTTGCCCCGATTTTTGTTTCTGGAATAGGGAATAACCTCTAGATTTCCACAGAAGTGAGCTCCTTAAAAATAAAATGAAAAAAGGGTGATTCTTGTTTTTTCCAGCTTTCAATTAAACGAGATTATAATCAAAATATGCAGCCCAACACGACTACAACTGTCCCCATTTGCTGAGGTTGGCATAGGCAATTTGCCTCAGAGGCACTTTCCAAAAAAAGATTACCAGCGGCATTAACATTTCTCCTAATTCCAGCAAGTTCTCTCCAGCATATATTGCACAGTACTATTCTCAGCTGTAGCTGCTTATTATTCTAGCAGCATGTTGTTAATACCTTCCAAATTGTTCCATAGCCACACATGAGGAGTTATGCCCTTGATTTGCATAGGGAATTGGGAGAAACATGGTGTGAGCAATGCTCCTTGAAGAGTTTGTACTAGAATATTTTTTTCTCAAGGCCAAAACAGTACTGCATTGACTAGTAAACACAGATTTGAAAGACAAAGGGAGTCAGTGAGGCAGCCCCCCAAAAAATCACTTACTTTCAAATCTTTACAGTGATTATAAAAACAATCTTATTAGCGCACTTATAACGGCCAATAAAGCGGTAAGGAGAATAGACAAAAACAAACACTTGAGTAGCTTTTCCTTCGAGCTTGCATATGGCATTAAAACAACCTCAAGATATTGAAGTGTTCTTAACACAAGTGCCAAAGAAGAAAGAAGAGTTGACAGTACATTTATGATGTCACTGCACCTCAAGTGTTAGCTGTTGATCTAGCTTTTAAAAAACAGTTTGAGGTTTAAGGTGGGTTCATTGGTAAGCTACAAACAAACAATGTTGGATTTCAGGGTTTTTTTTGCACTACTTTATGACGTACGGAAACGGCCATCTTCCCAAAAAACCCTGCTGCCTTATGTGGTTGATTTTGTATTACCACCACAGAAATGTGAAGAGTGTCAAGTCTGGTCTTCCCCAGTCTTGGGGGAAGGCATCTCAGATTTGCCTTGTGAGCTTTCATACTTAAATGAAGAGCACTGAATCTTTGACAAAAACATCTTTTCAACTAAATGTGTTAGGTACGGAGGTTAAATAGGTGTTAAGAAAAAACAAAGTTCCCAAGTTTCAGATGGGCCTGGGTCTGTAGTAGGGAATTTTACCAAAAATTTCCCCACCAGTGTTACTGCACTGGGGGACAGTGCTGGTGGGAGTCCTAGTGTAGAGTAGAGATCTGGCAAATGCTAGAGCTTTTACCACTGTGCCATTTTGACCTAACCTAAGCAGAGTTAGGCAACATGGCAGTGAGAACACCAGTGGCTGCAGGATGTTCATCCACACTAGTTGTCCCACCATTTCTACCACATTTGGGGCTCCGCTAGCAACAACAGGAAGTTTGTAGGATAAATGGTTAGCCTAGACAAAGCTGTAAAGATTTCGAGGGCGAGATCAGATCAGATAAAAAAAAAAGGGGAAAAAAAATTCCTTCTCACAAAAACCTTTCAGGGCTTCTTTATATACAACACAGCAGTAAAAACAGAGTGCAAGCCAATTCCCTCCTCTCCCCCCCCCTTTACAGGTCACTTTGAAAACACTGCCTGCTCAGCAAGGGGCCAAGCAAAAGCTTCTGGAACATGTTTAGAACCAGACACGTAATTCTGAAGTTTTCAGAGCAAGTCCATGTAGGTCAGAGTGCCTTACACGCATGTGTGGCAGAACCCATTTTTAAAAACAGTGAGAGGACATGGATTGTTTTCATTGGAGAGGCAGCCTATCTTCATATTCTGCATAGAAACTGCAGTCTCAGTCAATTCTCCATTTCCTCATGATTCAAGAAACTTCATTATTCCAAGTCACTTTGCATTTTGCTGGGCCAACATATGCAGCTTGGGACTTATGTCTGGCAGAACTGGAGCACTCCATAGGGACTGGTGTTCATTCCTGTCTCTCTCTGCAGCCAAAGAGTATATAATAACCCATGTTATCAAGCTACAAATGGGGATTGTAGCACAGCTGGGGTCTGTACACGGGTGCTGGTTGAAAAATTTGACAAGAGTTACTCTGCCTGACAAAAGCCAGGAAATTCCTTTTTAAAATTGTCTGAAAGCTTCCCCATGTTTCAGTCTGTCCTGATTTGCAGTAAGCCAATTCTGAAGTCTCTCTTTCAACCGACTTGCATAACTGACATTAATGAAAGTTACACACATCAATGGAAAAATGGATGCCTTTGCTAGGAGTGAATTTCCAAACTGATGTTTATGTGTATACAAAGTTGCTAATGCATTTTAATATTCCAGAAGTGTAAGTTATTCATAGTTTATTCTTGGTTTCATGTTTTTTCTTGGATCTCTCATTTCCAACTCAAGATAAGTTATACTTACAAACTGCCACTTTTCTACACAGGGCATTATTATATACACCAGAATTACTGCAATTGTTTTTGTGGGTGCAATTTGCTTTCCAAGAGCAGCTTATTTCCGATTTAGCAACTATAACATCCATCCTACCGAGGCCCTGGGTTTTATCCAATAAAACCATGGGTTAGGCAAACTGCAGGTCAAGCAAGTTGCACAAGTTTAGTGATCAACCAGGATTAGAATCCAGGTCATTGCTCTAACTGCTAGTCCATGCTGTCTTGCAATGTACGTTAAATAAGCGGAAGAGGACGTTGCTAAGACAAACACAATATGGAATGATAGGAAAGCACAATTAACTCCCAAAAACTGAGCCATGGAAGATATTTTGCAATGACTGCTTTTTCAGACCACAAAATATAAAGTAATACCACAGAGTATGATCAGTGTACAGCCTACCTGGACAAGCTCTCGGTATGCAGATTTCGCAAGATTATATGGTACTAGAAGATTCGATGCCAGAAAATAGAGCACTTCCAAGCCAGTGAAAATCATGGCAAATTTGTTGATGACGACAATGGTTTCCAGAGGGACGAGGCACAGCCGTGCCAGCAGAGGGAGCATGTGAGCAGAAAAGAGCCAGATCTGCTTGGTTTTCATGACACAGGAGCACAGGGTGCATACCACCAGCTGACCTGAAAACATGACAAAGTATTTTATAGCAAGCTGTTCACCTCCTCCAGGAAACACACATCTTAATTTAGCTTTCCAGTAAAGCATCTAACAATATCCAGTACTACCATGACAGTTCTGTTAACTACAGCACACCTGTTATGAAACTGGATTTTCCTGCATCTTCAGAGGTTCACACATGATATCACCCTCAGAGTGCATGCTGGATACCATCTCACTGTGTGTCGCAATAAGAAGATTTATCAGAGAAAAGGCTGACATACTGAGTATGGCCTCTATCTGCTCAATGAAAGGAAGGACCTTGGAACAAGCCCTATGACCATTGGGCAAATCATCTCTTCATCCCTCCCGTTAGCTTCACCCATATATGTACATATGGCTGAGAGTTTCTGAAGCCCAACCATGCTGTCATTTCTTTCTGAGATAGGAGGAAGAGAAGGAGTGGCTGGGGGGCTATCCGGAGATCACTCTCGGGCCGCTCAGTCTGATGGCAGAGCAGAGAGCAGCGGCTGCTGGCTGGGCAGCAGGAGAGCAGCGGCTGAAGGCAGGTACCACCCCCAGCAGGAGCACAGAAGTAAGAGTGGCATGGACTATTCCAGGGGTAGGCAACCTTTGGCACGCAAGCGGATTTTCAGTGGTGGGGTGGGGGTGTAGAAGGATTTTAATTTAATTTTAAATGAAGCTTCTTAAACATTTTAAAAACCTTATTTACTTTACATACAACAATAGTTTAGTTATATATTATAGACATATAGAGACCTTCTAAAAATGTTACAATGTATTACTGGCACGCAAAACCTTAAAATTAGAGTGAATAAATGAAGACTCGGCACACCACTTCTGAAAGGTTGCCGACTCCTGGACTATTCATTGCTGTGGGTAAAATGTGTGCAGCAAGTCCCCCACCCCACCCCAAAGCTCCTCTTGCACCTCCGAAATGCCCCCCAGTTTGAGAACTTCTGGTCTAGAGAACACTTAGTCCTGCCTCATTGCAGGGAGCTAGCCTAGATGATCTACTGAGGTCCCTTCCAGTACACCATTCCTAGGATTCTATGGTTTGCACACACCTCTCAAGCAGACATGCCAAACCTGCAGGGGAAAACATAAGCCAAAAACAAGCCCGATTTCTGATTTAATTGGCTTGTGAGTTGCTTGTTGGCTAGTTTTTGGCTTGTAGCTTCTTTTTTTGGATCAGCTCTCGGCAAGCAGGGGCGGGGGGGAGGGGGGAATCGGGGGTGCACAGCGGGTCCACCACAGTCCCAGACTGCACGCCGGGGGAACTAGTCAGAGTGTTGGGGTTCTTAGGGATTGGCTTGTTTCGAAATGGGATTTGCTTGATTTATGGCTTATTGTGAAAGTTGGGGAGCTAATTTACCACGTGAAAGTTGCTCTCAAGCTGCACTTTGCGCTAGACCCTCAAAGTATATTTCTCAGGAACATAAATATCACATTTCCAGCAAGTAAACTTAATATATTTGCCTGGTCATGCTGCCTCCCTTCCTTGACTGTGGTTCTGAGAGAATATTTTCCTTTAAATGGATAAAGGAAACAATGAAGACCCCCAAGTCCCTCCCTCATCATTTTCCTGCTTTCTGTCCATTCCCCGTAACCCACTCTCAGCCTCTGTCCCCAATACATGAAATTTGTTAGCAGATGGGAGAAAAATCTTTGCGGGAGCCCTGGTTCAACTATTGGCAGCACATCACTGCGCATTAACAATTTTCGGTTACTCAGCTGCTTGTACAGTTGGATTTACTCCAGTTACTGTGACTCATAGAAACTAAGGCAACCCAGCTTTGTAGACAAAAGAATACCAAAACTAACACCAATACTTCCTCGGGTATAGGCATGACGTAATTATCTACAGTGAAATTTTGCCACAGCACCGGTTTAGTCCCCTTTGGCTTTGTCTACACTAGCACTTTTGTCGGTAAAACTTTTGTCAGTCAGGAGTGTGAAGTAACATCCCCTTGACCAACGTAAGTTTGACCAACAGAAGTGCCAGAGTGTCTCTCACCAACATAGCTACCACTACTCGCTGGAGGTGGGTTAAATTATGCCGACAGGAGAGAGTGGCTACATGGGAGACCCTGCAGGAGCGCAGCTGCAGCGGTACAACTGTGCTGCTGTAAGGTCTGTAGTGTAGACGTAGCCTTATACTCTTATAAAGAATGTCACTGGATCTCTCATGATTTTGAAGGGCAGGACCACAGATCTAAGTCTCATCTAACAGAAAGGAGTGCAACCATGTTCCTTTACTAATCAACATGCAGCAAATCAATGTTATGCTAACTCCCTGAGAATACCCAGCAGTCTCCTCTTCCACCTTTGGAATCTAAGCACTGACTGAAAGTTACTTGTCACAGGAGGGAGGCTGCATGTCACCAAATTAAATAAACGGAGTACTTTATCTCAAGGCTCTGATCTGCTCTCTCAAATCAGTGTCGTGCCATTTGTCTACCCCTTCAGGGAGGATCTGAAAAGATCTATGACAGGACTTTTGATGAAAAGGTACTCCCCATTCCATGTTAAAGATAGTTATAGAGAGAGATAGAAAGAACTTGGAAAGACACAGATTATCTTGGGGAGGTGGTATTATGTGATAAAAACCACTGACAACATAAGGTAATGATATAATTAGTCAAAAGAAAGGCACTTGTTCTGAATGTCAAAACACAGAAGAACAGACTGTGCCAACAAACTGTTAATAACCATCAACAAATCCACTCGCCCACTGGCATTCTGAAAGTTGGAAACCATGGGCTGAGTGATGTACTAGAGCAGTGCTTGTGTACCCTGTCTCCTGCAGAATTTAAGCGCTCTTCTTCAGAGAAGGAGACAGTAGGGAAGAAGGACGGCTGTCTCCTGTGGAGTGCCTGAGCTCAGAGCACAAAACCATTTTTCTGCTCCCAAGACTTCTGCACAGTTTTTGCAACCTGAATCGTCTAGCTCATGACCTAATGGCAGACTTGTTGTAAGCAAGCTGACATGGTAAACTTTTCCTCCAAATCCTTTCTAATATAGAACTGTCTTTGTTTTACTCCCTCCTTCCACCTCCCCACAAAAGGCTGATGCCGACAAATTCTCCCTTTCTTCCACATTAATCCATTACAGTTTTTTAACTGTGGTTAAAATAAATACACACTATTGGGGTTACATCTTAAGAAGATTAATGTTGTGGGCAGCATAGTTTCCAAAGCCACTTAGCTGGGAGAATTCCAAAGCTAACATGCTCATGGGATGTCATGTTTATACACGAGGCGACCCTCAAATGATACCGTTTGCAGCACTAAGGCATAGATTAGCAATCTCAGTCAGCAGTGGTCAGCCTAAGCCACAGGCCTGCAGGAAGAAATGGCTGTTGAAAGCCCATTTACAAACCCTGCAGACATGAGGTCTACAGAAACTTCTATACATAAATAAATTTAAATGTAATTGTAAATTAGATTAGATCATAAACGACTTTGAGGCAGGGACCAGTTTACAGGTTATAACCTATGCACAAATTAAACATATACATCCTGGAAGCCGTAACATTCGGTATAAAGCCAGCCTCGGTTCCCATTACACATCTCAGACATGGTTTTCCTTTTATAGCAGCTGCAAGTAGACAGGGAGCAGTTGAGTCTCCACAGTCGAAGTAGTAAATAGAGTAAAAGCTGTTTTATCCGGCATGTTGGAGGTATGAGGGGTGCCAGGAAGTGAAAAATGCCAGTTAATTAAGAGGGAGGGAGTTTGGGGCAGCGGGTTGGGGAGTGGGATCTGGGGGTTTTCATCCCGGGCGGCTTCCCACAAGCGGCGACCTGTCCTGGCTGCTTCTAGGTGGAGGCACGGCAGGCAGCTCTGTGTGCTGCCTCCGCCGGCAGGTGCCTCCCCCCCCCACGTCCCATTGGCCGCAGTTCCCAGCTAATGGAACCTGTGGAGCTAGCGCTCGGGGTGAGGTGGGGGCAGCACGCAGAGCCACGTGCCGCGCCTCTGCCTAGGAGCAGCCGGGACAGGTCACCACTTGCGGGGAGCCGCCTGAGGTGAGCGCCCCCTGGATCAGGCACCCGCCTCCACTCCCCAACCCTGCACCCCCAAACTCCCTCCCAGAGCCTGCGTGCCGCACCGCACCCTAACCGCCTGCTGGCCCCACGCCAACTGGACTACAAACCAGAATTTCAATGAAGATCAGAAATGCTGGTTTTTAGAGCTTTCCAGTTGGTGAAGTACCAGATAAAACAGCTTTTACTGTAGATGAAATCCTTAGACCTTAGCAAGAGGAATTGAAGAGGGTCTGTCTTAAAAGATTTTTGACTTTCTATCATTCTATGAACACACGCTGTAAACATTCCTAAGTTCTCCCACTGAAATGTGGTAGGGCTCAGTGACCTTAATACCAAAACATGTTCTTTACTGGTCAAAGTTCATCATGGGAAAAATTACACAGTGTTAGAAAAAGGGATCTTCATATATGAAAATCACATCTGCTGTTATGAGTAACACTTTTGAGAAAGAATAGCTCACGAGCCATCAAGTAAAGCTTAGTTAACCTCTGCATTTCAGTCAAAACTAGGGAAATAATATTACTGGCACTCCGAATTTAGTTTTTTGCACCCTTGCAGGTCCACCTACACAAACTTCTGCATGGTAGAAGACATCTCTCAATCTCTAGGTATGTCAGCTTCCCTAGCTCTATATAATGGGAATAATGCTTGCCTAACCCACAGGGCTGTTGAGAACAAATGTTTTTGTTCTGCACTTTTAAAGACAGAAGTATTGATTGTGCATACATGCTTGTTAATACTTGGAAGGCACTGTAGAAATTCCATGTGAGGAATTCAAACAGAATTACACTGTTGACTCTAAATCAGAGCCAGCGAGTCAGAGAGCTAGTCAAACAGCGAGACAGGAAGGGAGGAGAATTAATTTTAGGAAGTGAAACTGTAAGGGTGGCAACTACAGACATACTGGGTTTTATTAACTTAGTCTTGAAGGCAACACAGACCATAGCATTCTCCACTGCTCCAGCCCTGCCTTTGGGCACTGAACCAAGGGACCCATTGCCCCTAGATGAGATGCTCAGATCTTCCCCCAACACATTCCAGGGAGCCAGAGACAAAAGTAAAAAAAAACATGTACAGTACCAGCATTCTCAGTAAATCAACTGTTTTAAATTAATTTTTATTTCCTGGGCAAATTTTCAGCCACACTAATCTCCGTTATGGAAAAGGCTTAAAATCCATCTGTAGGTATACATAAAAAAACACTCTGCACTTTTGATAGAAGCCTCCAGTGATTGACTTCTCTTGAAGCAACAAAAATGTGCTATCAAAGTCAGAAGGCCACAGCACAGGTTAGCATGCCAAAATCGGTCTTTACAACAACTTAGTAGGTTCATTTTGTTACATGAAAAAGCAAGTGAAACTAAAACTTTTACAATCTAATATTAAGGTAAACAGGCACAGTGAAGATTTTAATTTATAAGCAAAATTGCAACCCAAGGGAATGTGTTTATTAGTAAAGTTGTAGTAAATGAAATTACATCATAAGGCCGCATGGATCCAATCCTCTCAATGGAAAAGTACATATTATTATTATTTAAAAACCTATAATGCCAAGAGACACTCAGTACCAAGAAATTAAAAAAAAGGTGCATGTAGAAGAGATCAGGATGAGAATTAGAAACAAGTAGTTATTCCTGCCACCCCTTAGATGTTTAAGCTGCACTTACCTATTAAGGCGGTCATGAAACGATTCATGGAGAGAGGTTCTAAATACATTGGCCCTTCATATCCCGACTCCAGCTCACTCTTAACATAATCCCTGATGAACAAAAACAAAATATGAAGACATCTCTAACCAGCTTGAAAGGAGTTTACTTCATATAATATGCCCCTTTGCTGCACCCTGTATTTAACAGACTGAAGTTACAAGAAAATTTTGGAAAGAAACCATTTGCTGACTGAAGGACTACTTCACTTTTCAGTGACATCTATTTAAATATTTCTTTTCTGTCCATCACAGTGTTTCTTCTCCCACCTCCACGTCAAGCAGTTTTGTAACTAGAGGGATGAGCAAAAATGTCCTTCCAATTCATCTGCTGGTGAAACTGCTGTCAGCTCTTTTACTAAATGGTCATTTGTGCCCTTTAAAACCTGTCTCTTTAAATGGAAAAGTGTCAAATCAAATTTGACTTCAAAAGGACTACTCATGCTTAAAGTTAGGAACCAGCTTAAATGCCTTGCTGAATCACAGCCTAAATTAACAAGTTTACGCAGAACTCTCAAAACTTGTATTGTAATGAGTGGTGCTCAAGTTAAATGAGTGACGGAGTAGTTTTAACTTGGGCATGCAGCCCAGCAAGCAGGGGAGGGTAACAGAAAAGATTTTACAACAAGGTGAACGTCTCTACGTTAACATATTATGTATAATGCACCAGTTTTTGTTTCAGTTGTCATATGACCCTCCCCTCCTATAGTATTCCAGCATTGCTGGTTTGGACTGAAATATTCTACTACATGTCACATGTGGCTGTCTTCAAGAACTCCAACCTAAGAGAATAACTTATTTTCATCACCTGCATGAGTAACTCGCTTCCTTTCTGTGTGGTGAAAGTTAATTTCCTCAGTTTGGTATATGAAAATCCAAACACTCCCTACCTTGACCAACAAGAATGCATTGCACCAACTGAAGTATGCATGGAAGGAGAGAGCACCTGAAGACATCCGAAGTACATGATTCAAGAGCAGCAGACCACTTAGGAAAAGCAGAGGTCAAAGTTATAGGAAACCAGCCAGTTTTTGTTCTTTGTGGAAGAACTAGAAGGCACTCCTCTCTCTCCACCCCACCCCTCATTTCTCCCCATCTCGTCTAATTTCTCTCTTTTTTGTTTTTAAACCTAAGTAACAGGTGAAGTTCAAACAATGTTAACATTTCAATTTCTATCACAGGGCTTCATAAAAACAAGTAATGGACAGCTGAAATAACCTGATGTACATAGTTTATGTATCTGTGTCACTCTTTGTATTTATTGATTGATTGATTTGCATTGCTCCCTCAGTAGAATATGTATAGTTAAAGGGAAGCGGAACAAATTCATATACCCATATGTAAACACACACTCATCAAACCTAACTCTATTGTCATTGGTGCAGATCAGGGGTTCTCAAGCTGGGAGTTGGGACCCCTCAGGGGGTCACAAGGTTATTACATGGGGGGTTGCGAGCTGTCAACCTCCACCCCAAACCCCGCTTTGCCCCCAGCATTTATAATGGTGTTAAATGTATTTAAAAAGTGTTTTTAATTTGGGGGGGGGGTCGCATTCAGAGACTTGCTATGTGAAAGGGGTCACCAGTAAAAAAGTTTGAGAGCCACTGGTGTAGATGATCATTTTGGATTATTTAAGAACAGGATAGTGTGCACAAGTCCAATGTAAGTATTCTTCCACTAAAGATGGGGATATGGAACATGGCAGTGCAAATTAAAAGAGAAAATATATTGAAGCTCTGCCTGCTTCACCCTTTAACAAAGATGGGGTAAATGGGCTGCTTGCCCTGGACCCAGTTCTTTGGCTCCATTCCTGCCAGGGAAGGAGGCCTGATACAATCTTGTCAGGTCTGCATTGCATCTTGCTGGGCAGATCCAGTCTCTCCAACTGTGCTGGTTGGCCAAGGTGACGTCACCTAGACCAACCCTTCATTTTGCCTCTGGCATTTCATGGCCTGCCTTGCTCCCTGAAGCCTGCAGTGGCACCAGCCACTGCAAATACCTAAAGAGGAGTAGAGCTGAGAGGACAGTCTTCTAAAAAAATCTAAAACAGCCCTGGGATACAACTGGAAACTAAACACACTTAAACCAAACTGTTAGCCTAAACATTTGAAATAAAGTTTGCTATTTCCTTCGGAAAAGCTCTGCAGCAAGGAAGACTGGCTGAGCCACCAGGTGCTGGGGAGGCAGAAAAAAAAACCTGGAGGGAACTTCAGGATGGGGGGCATTCCCTGCTGTCAGTGACTGACAAGTCTGGTTCTGCCTCAGAAGCAGGAGGAAGTACTCATGGTAACAGATCTGTGGACCTCCACAGAAAGAATATGAACATTTAGCACGTCCAAATAAAAAGGACATATTGGAACAATACAGCAGTCATTCCAGTCAAAGCAAAAGCAACCTCCTAACAGATATCTCCAAATCAAATGAAAGACCTTCCCTTCAACAAAGACCGTGCATGTGACTCAGGGCTAGTTATCCAACACATTCACACTGCTTTAATGCAACTATGCCCAAGGATTCAAGCTTGTGCCAGTTAAACATGGAGAAATACTCTAGCTCTATCCCTACTTGATAAACAGCTAAGCTTCCACCCTGCAATTCACCTTCTCATTTGAAAAAGGTCTCTGGAATTCAGAAGTTAATTTCAAGTAGTAAAACAAACACTTCAAAAATCTGTTCTGTGCATCTGTGACAGCCCTTGCTCAATGCAGATTTTCAAGCATCATAGTACGTGCCAAGTACACTGAAATGGGGCTCTTTAGACAATCTGCATTAAAATACATGAGGATGGAGAAGAAATCTAGAGGATTCTAGAAAGAACATGTGTCCTTCTCTTCCCAACACCAGTTATACACACTTCCTCTTCTCTGCTCAATGCTGGTGAGAAGCAATACTTTTCTTCTTTGAACAGCGGTGCTGTGGGGTGATATGATACCTGTGCCAGTCACCTCTTCAGTCCTCGAAATGTCTCTGGGAGGAGACTGATTCTTCAAGTGTATATCTTGGGCCCTTGCCTGGCTCTCACGGATATCAGTATTGAGGGCAGTGCCAGATCTCTGGTTCCCTGATCCACCCCAGCTCTGACTGAGGACTTAGGAGCTCTGTCCTTGATGGAGTGATGTTTTCCTTCCAGCACTTCCCTTCAGTTTTGGAGCTATATTTGAGCTCTGTCTAGCTGCATGAGTCAGTGTCCCCTTTACCTGTGGGAACAGGTGCTGGCTTTGTTGCCTGGGGCTGTCAGCGCTGAAGATTTCATCAAACACAGAGGTGGTCAGTGTCTAAGATGTCAGTGTCAGCTCTAGTAGAGTCCTCTTTTCCTTCTTTCTGCTGCCTGATCCTGGGGTATGATTTGCCCTCAAAGGAATGCTGTCCAATGCTGGTTTATTTGGCCTTGTTCTGGTAGTGACCATCACCTCTGGGTTTGAAGTGACCCATGCGGATTGCTCTAGCTGACCAACCCTGGATTTGCAGACCCTGAAGAAAAGGACTTGCACACAGAGCACATGTAGCTCTCCCCTAGGCAAAATATGCATTAGCAATTATCCCCTATAAGGATCAGCCCATGGCAGGACGGGCAGCGTTTGGAATCTACCATTAGGCATGGTGGTTGGTGCAAAGCACCTCGCACCAATGTTCAACAGGGTCACTGGGGATGGGGTTTTTGGAAACATCCTTTGATTGGGAGCGCGCAAAGTCTCAACAAACCTGATTAAAAACAACAACAATGTAAAGGTCTCTGAAGGGAGTAGCTGGTCAGACACTCACTGGGTTCATTCTCTCTGCTGTGGGTGGTAAGAGGGAACTGAGGAAGGGTTGCAAGCCCTATACCCTTTATGTACTCAGATGGGAGAACAAAGGCACAGGACACATGCACGGCCATGACTGACACGGCTATTCAAGAGACTGAGCTCAGATGCATGTGCACCTACAATAGACCCACACTGACACATAATGCATCAGATCTCCTTTGAGTCATTTTTCTACAGGCTCAACTGCAGCAACATTTGAAGGAAAATAATTTATATCATGAGAGCGTAACAGATCTGTAAAGTACTAAAGTATAAAATTGTAGCACAATTTTTAAAAAGTATTTGTAGAGGAGTTGAATCCTAATTTCTTATTCAAAAGTAGTGAAACATCAAAGCTGTGATTTTCTTATTACATTAGCAGCACAAGAATAATGATCTTCTGGTACAGATATTCAGAAGAGGCCACGAACAGCTGCAGTGCTATACAAAGATGCTGATTGGACTGAGTGTGTGCACTCAATTTTGATCAATTAAGGCTTTATTAAGCTGCACCTTTAACTTCTCAATTGTTCATTCTACTGGAATAGTGTAAAAACAATTATTTTCTTATTAAATGAAACGTCTCATAAGCTTTGTTAGAAAATTAGGACATAAATATAAAGCTAAAATCAGATTTCCAGATTTACTGCTGTTGGGAATGCAGTTCTAAAGCCAATTCAGGTTAGAAAGTTAAAAAGAAAGCCACTCACAATCAACTGGCTGCTAGGATTTTGTGACTTTCCGGGACCTCCTTGACTTCTGCAGCCATCGGTGCGGCTGGCCCAGGGGCTACCTGAGCAGGTTGGTCACCTTCCGGACCAGCCGCTGCTGGGGAAGTCTTGGGCCACTGCACCTCCCCCACAGCAGGAATTTGGGTGTGGGACGAACTTCAGGGCCGGGATTTGGGGCATAAGAGGGGGTGAGGGCTCTGTGTGGCGCTTACCTCAGGGTGGGGGTTCCCCGGAAGCAGCAACATCCCTCAGCTCTTAGGCGGCGGCATGACCAGGGAGCTGCAGAGCTGGCACTCAGGGCAGAGGCAGCGCGCAGAGCTGCCTGGCCACACCTCCGCCTAGAAGCTGAGGAAGGGGGATGTTGCTGCTTCCGGGGAGGTGCGGAGCCAGGTAGGGAGCCTGCCAGACCCTCCAACTACCCCTCCCCAGCACCTGCGGTGCCCCAGGTCACCCTCCCACCCCAAAATTTAGTCGGGGTATATAGTACAAGTCATGGGCATGTCAGGGGCCGTGAATTTTCATTTACTGTCCGTGACCTGTCCATGACTTTTACTAAAAATACCCATGACTAAGACATAGCCTTAAGAATAACCTATTTTCTAAACAAAGGGACAATTCAGATAATGCTTATATTTGACTCATACATTTATATTCTCATACATGCAAGAAAGGCTCTTCCATTTTTAACAAAGGTGCTTTGTAGTCAACTGCCATAACACACAGCGGTTATCTGGCCTAATTGTGTCATGCCACTCATTTACTTCGGCTAATCAGTCTCCTCAATTAACGTCAAACAATCCCACCAAAAAACAACTCTAGGTTTCATGTCTTGTGTCATATTAAAAACAAATTAAGTTGGATATAACAAATAGTTCCTGCTTGTTATTTCCCCCACTCATTGGAACCCCATAATTCTCAATGCTGCCAATTGTGGGACAGAATCACAGCACAACAGAAAAACAAGGCGTATGAAATGATGCAGGGTTCCTTTCTTTAACATAAGCACACATCCCAGTGAAATTTCCAGGCAAAGATTGTATAATGTTTGTGCAAGAGGCTGATGTAACTGTGTATGAAACAGAGGAGCATCTATTTTTCATGAGGGGGCTTGTGAATCTGCCTTTCAGGTTAGCTTGGATAGGAACATAAGAGCGGCCAGACTGTCTCAGACCAATGGTCCATCTAGCCCAGTGGCCTGTCTTCCAACAGTGGCCAATGCCAGGTGCCCCAGAGGGAATGAGCAGAACAGGCAATCACTGAGTGACACCCCCCCACCCCGAGCTTCTGGCAATCAGAGGCTAGGGATGCTCAGCATGGGGTCTCATCACTGACGGTTTTGGCTAATAGCCATTGACGGACCTATCCTCCACCAATTTATCTGGGGTTTTTTTTGAACCTCATTATAATTTTGGCCTTCACAACATCTTCTGGCAATGAGTTCCACATGAGTTGACTGAGTTGTGTGAAGAAATACTTCCTTTTGTTTTAAACCTGCTGCCTATTAATTTCTTTGGGTGACCCCGGTTCTTATGTTATGGGAAGTGGTAAATAACACTTCCCTATTCACTTTCTCCACACCAGTCACTATTTTATAGACCTCTATCATATCCCCCCTTAGTTGTCTCTTTTGCAAGCTGAAAAGTCAGTCTTTTTAATCTCTCCACATACAAAAGCTATTCCATATCCTTAATCTGTTCGTTGCCTTTCTCTGCGCCTTTCCCAATTCTAATATATCTTTTTTTGAGATGAGGTGACCAGAACTGCACACAGTATTCAAGGTGCTGGCATACCATGGATTTATATAGCAGCATTATGATATTTTCTGTCCTATTATCTATCCTTTATTATTGCTTTTATTTTACAGACACCCAGGAGTTACCATGATGGTGACTGTTCTCACTAAACACATTACTATGTTTTACACCTTTTGTCTGGCAGTGCCTCTCCAAATGCTTTACAAACAGTATTGAATCAACCCTCAATCCCCCTCTTAACATCACCCCACTTTACAGATGGGGAAGCTGAGGCATTAGGAAGTTACATGACTTGCCTAAGGTCACACAAAAACGTGGAAATCTGAAACCAGAGCCAGGAATAAAACCCAGATGTCATGACTCTTAGTCCTGTGCCTTAACCACAAGTTATTCCTGAAGTGGAACAGCAGCACTGGAAACAGAAGTTCTCCAGTGATTCAAAAATTCCAAAAGGCTGAACATCGTCAAGAATGCCAGCTGATGTTAAGTAAATCCTGCTGTTTCACATTTTAAATGGTCTGTCAACCATGCTGTGTTTGTAGTTCCCCAGCGTTACTTCCTCACCCATCTTAAACAGCATGCCAGCTAATGAATTACAGTAGATTCAATACCAAGTTATTCAAACCATTTAAAACTAAACAATACTGCTAGAATATTTGAAAGAACAGTCTAAATACCTGCTTCTTGTAATTTTAGTACATTACGTCTACGAGACAATATAAAAAGCAAGCTGGATGCTCAATAAAGTGACAATATGTACAGTACAGAGCATATTTGTACATTAGTCACACTTCAACTTCATACTGTTCTTTTATCGTAAAAGACCCTGGCTGAATCTGAACATTTTTTGGGAGGAAGAGGGGAGGGGCTAAAAGTGGTGGTCCTCCCATTATTACTGTCAGAGGCTGCTGTGGGGAGCCTGCCACCAGTCAAGGATGACTGGACCAAACTCCCACCAAAACCAGACCGTACTGCTCCATGGGAATGGGTAAATTCGCTCGAGAATGTCAGTAAGCCACACTTTAGCTCTGCCAGCAAGCTCAGGACCCCAACATGGCTCTTCATTTGGCTAGACTTTGCTCTACTACTAGACTGTTGATTTGATCCAATTTTATTTTTAAAACGGAGCCTGTTTTCTGTGCAATGCCAGCGAAAGTAAAAAATTAGGGTTGCAGGTTTGTCACAGTGGAGAAAACAGTCAAGGATAGCATGATTTTCCCATTTGTCCAAGTTTTGTGTGCATATGCATGTGAATGCGTGGGATTTCCCTGCTGTGACAACTCCTGCTCCAAGAGGCTGGGCTTGCAATGCCCACACAGAGAGGCGAACTTGGGTGCACAGTGTTGCAGTGCTGCTCAAGTTTGGCTTGGCCTGGTTAACCCTCCATCATGACAGGGGAGCCGCCAAGTCAAATTTGAGTGAGAGGCATTGTGATCAGGCGAGCAGGGTTACAGCGCTGCTCAGATTTGGCCCACCTGCCTTAACGGAGAGGCAGCCAGGCGAAACCTGAGTAGCGCAGCAACTCTGTGCACCAGGTCACAACGCCCAGAGCGGGAAGCCAGGCCCAATCCCAGAGGACTGGGCTACTCCATGTTTTTTGATAAAAATGCCATGGCAAATCTGCAGTCCTAACAACATTTAAATGAAAATCTTGCATATTAACTCGTTATTAGGAATTGTCTAATAGATTTGTGGAGCCGAGTACCAGTACACTAATGGTTCAAACAGTACATTTTCATGACTTCTAAATGTCACAATATTCATAAGCTGATATAGTAAAATTCAAAAATTACAGTGAAAAAATAATCAGAATTAAATTCCAGTAGGGGGCCATGCCCAAGACTGTATATAAATTGAAGTTTATGCACTCTTTCCCCTTTTTTCAGGTTAAAAGACCAAAGCTCAAGGCTGCGGAAGTGAAGGCACTCATTCTGAATCTTCTATCTCCACGCCCTCTGGACCAAAAGCACACCTGCATCGGATAAACACTCGAGAGAGCATGCACATTTAGGATGTCATATTAGCATCCTTCTTCTGATTTAAACTCGGGATCTTAAAACAAAGTTAGGCTTCTCTCTCTAGTAAGTAAATACAGTCTTTAAAATACTAGGACAAACGTCTGCAAACGACAGCTAGAAAAGCTCAGGATTCCCAGGGGAATAATCAGGAAGCCATCCTCCTTCCTACCCAGGAAATATGAGACCACAATCCTCTCCCCCACATTCAGACCACCATTAAAGGAAACCCTAACAGCCATGACATCAACACTTTATAACTGCCCCAAAACCTCTATTTAAACTTTCCTTGACAATGAACAGATTTAACCAAAAGGGCAGTTTCAAAGCATTGGCTGGAACAACAATTTTACCACTTAAAATAACAAACCTACCATTTTATACAAATCAATTTAATATGATGTTTTCAAATATTTTCCACCACTGGGCATCAAAAGGATCAGATCCAATTCCAAACTTGAGATATTTCTCAGGGAAGCCTCCTAACAAGATGATAGTTTTTCAGGCTCCAATCCAAGCCTTTAATCAAAATGAGTTTGTTTTTATTTTGGGCTAAATATATTCAGCAACACCGAAACAATAAAATGGAAGATTTACTTTGGTTGGTTGTATCGCCTCTGACCTGTCCACTGCATCTCACTTTACATTTTAGACCCACACGTATTTGGCGTGCTTATTTATTACTGTAAGATTTCTAATCAGAACTACTGACTTATGAAAGTAAAATAATGGACAATATAATTTATGATGAAGAAATTTATATTCCCGTATTAAAAGCTTCCAACACTATTATTACACTTATCCCTCTCTATGGCTCTTTATTCCACACTTTCTCCCTTGTCTAGGCACCAGCAAGTTGAAAGGAACAATATGTCTTATCCTCCTAGTAAAACATTTGTGAAACTCAAAGAGATGCAGGTACTCTCTCTTCTTGGTCCAACAGAAATCATGTCCATCACAAAAGCAATGTATTTTCATATTGGATGGGAGACAGACTCCCTGTGATGGCTAGGAAAGACTTATGGGGGATTTTAAAATAAAGGCTTTATGGGCCTGATCCAACTCCCACTGAAGTCAATTAAAAGAGCAGGCCCCACACATCTTCCAACGGTAATGGAGCAGAATCGGTGTTAATCCTGTAACTTCTTTTCAACATAAGGAAAGACAGGATATATTCCAGACAGCTAAATGAAAAACACAGACCTTCCCCTCTGTGTGTGGCTACTACTGGCAAAATATTAATTACATTATTTTTCAGATTTGAAAACCAAGTCATGTGAAAAATTTCACACATTCTTACCTGGAGATCTGGTGCCCAGCATACAGCAGCAGTGCAGTCAGAAAGTACAGGTAGAGCTGAACCAGGTGTTGTCTAGGTAAGGTTAGGAGCACAACACTTAAGATGTAACCTGGAGCAGAAATCAGAAGTTGAAATAAAACCTCTGATGTCTTTTAAAAAAACAACAACTTAGACATCACTCTCTCTTACTGCAGGATTTTTTTTTTTTTTAATTTTTTTTTTTAAATCATGCACCTGGATACAAGAGAGGAAAAACACGTAGTTGTCATACACGCATACAGTTCCATTCACTTCAGTCAAGTTGCATCTACTTATATCAATGGTGAAACGGACCCATGATATTTTGGCAAAAGAAAGTGACTGCGAGACATGAAAAAAGACAAGAGAAAGATGTGTGTGTCCAGGCTTCTCTCTTCTCTTGGGCACACATATTTAAGTGTAGATAAATTTCAGCACTAACATAAGCAAAATGCCGTCATTGTAGGCAATATATATCAGTGAATATATCCACCACATTCACAAAGTCATCAAGTTACAACAGTGTAAATATTGTAATGCATTACATAGGATACATTTAAAACCTTCATTTGTATGTTAAGCAAAATTAAACTTGTAAATTACTTCAGTTCCCTCACCATCCATTTTCACATCTGAAATCCCTGCTTAATATCACAATTTGAGACTGAAATGTAGGTTCTTCTCTACACTGCTCGAATTCAGGCAAATTCACAATTGGTATAGTATCACGCAAGGGCATGCTCCAATGGAGCAAATTACATCTTTCCTTGCCTCCACTTGGGGTTTGCATTGCAGTTACTTCAATGGTTGTCTAGCATTTGCAGGAATTGAGAAAAATTCCCAATGAATACAAAGCTTTACTGTTCAAGAACATAGCCTGGCTAGTGAGTAGCTCAAAGCAAAAAAGTTGCTGGGCCTCCTTTTCAAACCTCTTTCCGTCAGGATGCCAAAATAAAGCAGACATTGCAAAGCCTGCTTCTTCAGGGATTCAGTGATAAGTATCTAATGTTTGGCAGTCCCTAGTATTTCCCCAAAGACTGTAGGGACAGAGAGCAGGAATCCTATGCACACCGCATGGTGTCGTTTGTCCTTCGTTTTGAGCTCTCTGCCACAGAGACCCTAATTTCAGAGGTTAATAACTTAAGTGACTGGCACTAAAATCCATTCAGCAAATCTGTCAAGAGTAAAGGATTTCCTAGCAGCTAAGAACAAAACATCTTTAGAAGGGCTCATCACACAGATCATAGATATTCAGTAAATGCTATTTGTTTTAAAATATCATCTATCTACTTAGCAAATTCCTTAATTGGTCACAACCTTTTTAACTAGAGTTGATTATGCTGTTTTGAGTATGTCGTAAGATAATTATGAGCATGAAACAGCACTGAGATTCTTGAATAAATATTCTAAGAATATATACGAGTAGTTCAATAACAATTAGCTACTATCAGACAATCTACCAATGTGGTATGTCCCAATATTTAATATTAGGATGGAATCCCAAACTAAGACAAATGTTTATGTAGAAACATTCCAATTCTCCTCAACTGCCAGCTACTTAGTATTTCCAACCTCCAGTGGTCCATCTCTATAAAGCTCTAGTAAAAGTGCACTCACTGAAAAAAAAAAAAAAAAAAAAACACACAACACAGCTGGCAATGAACCCATAGAAAAAACTTCAACCCATAAAATACCAAGCAATCAACAGTCCATTCAGGCATGTAAAACTTCCTTATTCCATGTAAGGGCAGGTAGATAAAACTTATTTGCTCACCAATTAAAAAAAAAATACATGTATAAATTTACACTTGTAACAGCAGAGCAGTTTATTATAATTTTCCAAAATTTCCTGAATCTTGTATTAACAACACAAAGCTATGATAAATGAGACGTTCATTTGAGAACTGCTATTTTTTTTTTTAAAGTTCAAGGCACGGTTTACGCTCCCTACTGCAAACAGGAACAGGACTATAGTACCACAATTTCCACAAAGCCCCTGGATTTTTTTTTCTTTTGAGCTTTAAGTTCAATTAAATATAGCTATTTATGGAGCCTGAGGCCTGGCACTGAAACAGTTTGCTTACAGCAATTAGGATGCTTTAGATGAGCTACATACGTCTAATTAATAAAGCAAACAAATGTTCATGTCTTCTATTTCTTGGCTAAATAGAAAAAAAAAATCACATTTTATCAGGTTTAACTTCTTCTCTATTCTCCACCTCTTCCTCTCTCACCAAACACATGAACAGTAACCACAAGGACTGCTGGGCAACATCATTCCTTAAGGCAGAACATGCATTTAACTGTCCTATGTCACCCCAAGAAGAATTAGCTGGAAGAAGGGTCCTAATATTTGGCATGCCTGGCTTAAATCCCACAGACCAAGCAACAAGTTTTGGCTTTCTTTTGGATACAAAAACTAAGCAGATGTGTGTTTCTGTAGCCAATGTTAAGGTCAAAGAGGGGCACACCAGGTTACCAAAATTCAAAGACAGATGTGAAGGTGACTTCAGCTGGAAATGTGTTTATATTGTTTCAAAAGTTGTTTACCTCTGCCACATTTACTCAGTATCAAACACCACAATCCAAACAACGTTTAAGGTAACAGTAGCAAACCAGAAACCTACAACAAGCCTTCCTGGTTCTCAAATGCTCTGGGGACTTGAGGTGACAAAAAGGTGGCAAAGCTCTCTAGTCTCATTCGCTTAATTCCTCCAATTCGCAATTAGAGGTTAACACTTTCAGTAGTGCTGGCCAGTTAAGCTACTGCTGTACCACTCTAAAGTGAGACTTGGAGAAGAAGATACTGGTCTTAAACCCTCCCTTTTCACTTGATTCACCCTAAATCCCACAAGCTTTTCCCTTCACCTTGGGATGCAGTCTTCCTTTGCGGTAACTACTTCAAGAAGATCTGCTCTGTCCTTTACCACATTCATATTTCAGCTCTTAGGAGCAAAGAGATGGAAACAGACGACAGAGTATGAAAGTCACTGTAGCACAGCGTTTTAGGGCTACAGCTGAACAGTGCTATAGTACATTTTGTAAAAGGCAAGGAAGTTCAGCACTAAGGCAGTCACTGCATCCATAATCCATCCCTGTTGTGCTGGAATATTGTAGAACATACTGTGCTCATTCTTCCCTTTGTGATCACAACTCCAAATCATTAACTGGAGAAGAGACCCACAGGGCTGGTCTTCACTATGGGGAGAGCCACACTGCTGCAATCAATTACAGCAGGGAATCGATTTAGCGGGTCTTCACTAGACCCGCTAAATCAAAGGCAGAGCATTCTCTGGTCGACTCCAGTACTCCAGCTCCCAAAGACGAGTAAGAGAAGTTGACCGTAGAGCATCTCCCAGCGACGCAGCTCAGTGAAGACACCAGGGTAAGTCTACCTAAGCTAGATCGACTCCAGCTACGTTATTCATGTAGCTGGAGTAATGCAACCTTGGTCGACTTCTCCTGGTACTGAAGACAAGCCAACAGACACCTCAAGGAGGAGAATGAAATTCAAGTGCAAATCAAAGGAAAGACCAGACCGTAAGAGTTTGGAGATCCTTGGTTTAAAGGCCATAAATAGTGATGGTCCTCAATGCACTGCAATTGGTAAGCAAACCAGCAGAGTCAAGATTGCTGCAGCAGCTTTAGTGATGAATGTTGCAGCTCATGGATTCAGGCCAGAATTTCAGTGTTAATTTCTATGCAGTTTTTGCATTTGCTATAATTATTTTTTGACGGGGAAAAAATATCAAGTAGTTTCTTTTTCATTTCATTATTTACAATTCCATTTTGAAGCTTGAAAACAGACATTTTAAAACACATCACATGACAATATTCACATTTTTGCAGTAGAGGCCTTGTTCCCAGAACTGCACATTATCATTACCATTTGTGATGCCTCTGACAAACAAAAATATAAACGATTCATTAACAGGTTGGCTTGTTACAAGGAAGAGGAGGGTGATTGCAAATGTAGACAAATCAGAAGAACAATATTTCATTCCTTTTTTTCTGAATATAAGTGTTAAATTTATGATGCAGAGGACATTCTACTTCAAATAAGAGTTAAAGGAGGTCATTTTGGGGATTAAAGTACTGGATGTTGCAGTCTTAATAATAGCGTTACTTTCAGTGACAATGGATAAGTTTGCAAAAATCAGAGTTGCTATTATGAGTGTCACCTTCTCTAAAGGAAGGAAATATGATGCCCTAAACCCTGAAACGATTCTGCGCACATAGCATCTACCTACTAGTTTGGAAAATATTTGCATATTAATGGGCAACATATAAACATATATTATTGTAACCTTGCCTAACACTCCCTGAATGGATGGAAAAGCAAATGCACCATGCATTCCCCAGGAGCCCTGGCAGAATCAGACAATTTGGGGTCCCCTCTGTATCCTCACTTTGACTTCCCTGCCATTCCATGCTGGGCCACAATCA
Organism: Trachemys scripta elegans; assembly: GCF_013100865.1. Taxonomy (NCBI): domain Eukaryota; kingdom Metazoa; phylum Chordata; order Testudines; family Emydidae; genus Trachemys; species Trachemys scripta. The sequence continues at coordinate 1,932,075 of NC_048305.1, read as the reverse complement.
CGCCCCAAACATACTAGAAAAAAAATGGAGAAATCACTAAAAGACTCAAGGAGAACAGTTTAAACGCCGCTAAATGAAAATAACGTACATTACTAGCTAGCCATGCATGACCTCTGTTACAACTTGTTGGTTAGACAGATAAATACCCTTAAATAGTCGAACATTCACTGTTCCACTACACAGACCGCACTGTTTGCCTTTCAACATCTCTCTCTTTGTGTACCATGAACAAGTAAGTTGTGTCCAAGTCACTGTCTCACAGATGCATATAATTATTTATAGCCCTTTGCTTCTTTGAAGGGTCAGGCATCAAAGTCTTTGACGTGCTGCATACTACTACATCCTTTAGAACACTTAACACAATTCAAACTGTATCTTCAAGTTACATGTTATGTTTATGAACCTTTTTAATTTCCTCTTTTTTGCATGGTTACATTTCAAATATATTTTGCTCATTTCCAATAATTATTTGGAACAGTTAGGGTTTAGGTTGTGCATGGAAACTTTACACAATAAAAGTCAGTTAAGGAGTTTATAGTATTTCTCTCAAAGAAAGAACAGTATCTCTTGGTGGTTGCTTTTGCAGAGCCACGTCAAAGAAACATTGCCTCCACAAAAAACAACAACAACAACAACACAGCTGTCAGGATGAGAAGGAGCCATACTTTAGTTTAGAGGAACCAGGAAGTAACTGCACAGCAGCTTGGATTCTTTCCAAGAAATGAATTTCCCAGGCCTAGATGATCTCTGCCTCCAATCTCTCAGGGGAACTGACAAATTGCCCCACAACATCCTGTGGCAGTGAGTTGTAACACTATGAACCACAGGATAGGCATCAGATATCTGTGTCTCATGACCGAATCTAGTGCCGGTGCAGACATGGAGTGACAGCAAGCATGGAAAACTCAACTGCTGGTCTGTATAGCAGTTGCACTCTACCGAGTTACGCTAAAATGAGATGACTAACTCATGACAGCCCAATTCACGAGTAGATTGCAGAGGACAGTCTTACAGTGAAACACTTAAGAAGCTCAGGCTAGTCTACACGGCAGCGCTTTATCATGCCTTGTATGGTCGCGGCGCAGCGCTGGGAGAGAAAACACCTCCTCAACAAGGGGCGTCGCTCCCAGAGCTGGGACACTGTTTACACTGGTGCTTTACAGCACTGCCACTTGCTGTGCTCAGGGTGTGTTTTTTCACACCCCTGAGCGAGAAAGTTGCAGCGCTGTTAATTGCCAGCGTAGACAAGCCATCAGTTTATTTCTTTTATCCAAAATAAGGTTGAGAAGTGACTATCAGTCTAGAAGTACCTACTTGAGGAAGAGGTTTCTGATAAACTCTTTAATCTAGCAGAAAATAACATCCAAATGGTTAGAAGATGAAACTAGACAAATTCAGTTTAAAAATAAGGCACAAATGTTTAACAGTGAAGGTAATGAACCACTGGAACAATTTACTTGTGGATGTGGCAGATTCTCCATCACTTGAAGTCTTCAAGTCAAGCCTGGATGTCTTTCTAAAAGATGTGCTAGAGCTCAACCAGAAGTTATGGGCTTGATGTACAATTTACTGCATGAGATTCTACAGCCCGTGTAATGCAGGAAAGTCAGACTAGAGGATCATAGTGGTCCCTTCTAGCCTTAACATCTATGAATCTAATCCCACTAATTGAACTCATGTAAAAATAATAGAAACAAACCATTCTTTTTCTTCATATCTCACCTTAATTCTCCTTTACACCCCACTTGGACCACTAGGAACAAGTCCCTACCAGAACCCAGCAAGATGGGATCTTCATAACTGGCAGACAAATATATCCCCTGCTGACCCTTCCCTCAAAATACAAATAAAAAAAATTAATGGAGATATCCCATCTCCTAGAACTGGAAGGGACCTTGAAAGGTCATCGAGTCCAGCCCCCTGCCTTCACTAGCAGGACCAAGTACTGATTTTGCCCCAGATCCCCAAGTGGCCCCCTCAAGGATTGAACTCACAACCCTGGGTTTAGTAGGCCAACGCTCAAACCCACTGAGCTATCCCTCCCCCTGCTTTTCTAACAGAGAAGCTGAAAGAATTTTAAGTGCAATGTCATATAGCATATCCATTAACGTGCAAGACAATCTCCTGTATTAGATATGACCTATAGGCACAATTCATGAAAAATTCTCAAAGCTGAAATTAATCCACACATCTAGCCACTAAGACTAGATATAATGCCAAAATCCATATCAGTGTCCCCTACCAGCCAGCCAACAACAGTAGCAACAGGGGTAGCTTCTTCTGTACTCTCCTGCCCATGTTAACTAAATAATTCTTCAGTGTTAGCATGCTGGTTTTTAAAATTTCTCACACACATACTGGGAGCCAAGATCTTTGTAAACAATACCAAAGAACGCCTTCAAAAAAAAAAAAAAGTTTATGCAAGAGTTCAATAGATTAGGGAACCACAAATCAGCTCATTTATGAGCCAAGTAATCTTTTGGCAGACAGCCTCATAAATCTAGAATCAACACACTTTATCTTTAAAAATATCAGGAAAGGCTTCCCAATCAAATATAACGATCATGCAACGTTTGTGTCGTTCAAGCTACGAAGTGTATATTTTGCTCTCTTGGTACTGTCAGTTACTTTGCACAATGCAGAAAATATACTGACAAATACACACACGGCCATGCCGACATGCAAAAAACTCTCAATTTTATAAACATATAAACTCTTCAGTACATACAGCGGCTATCCAAACTATCATACATGCCACTAGGTCTTCCTGTTCTAATTATCCAAACACATTTCGTGTCATTCAACCATTTCAAATATCTGTTTGAAAATAAAAAGCCCAACTAGCACTGTACTCCATTTCCTTTATTCGGATGACCGGCAATGAAGGGAATCGGCTATCTCCCTTGCTGGATTCTTTCCGAGAGATCTCACAGTTCTTCCATGACAGAGAATTAAGGAACGCAGGCTCTTATTACAACGGAGCCTTTGGCTCATGACAGGCGTAACTTCCAGGATGGCAAATTGGGTCATTATTGAAAGAACCAAGTGGGAGTAGCCGAACTATGCCAGGGGATGATTAGTTCAACAAAATGCACTGCACATGTCACCAGGATATGGCAGAGAGCTTAACACTAAAACATGATTAAAATAATCAAAAGTAACAGAAAATAAAGGTTTATTTGGTTTCTAAAGCTGTAACAGACTGGGCACTCTGAACAGAAGTAGGAGGAAAGAACTAAATGTTGCACAGAAGCTTAAAGTAGCAGTTTCAACCATCAATTTGGTTGTTGATTCTGATCTTGTTGGACTATTGAGAAAATATATTATTCGTATACAAATTATAGTATTAAAAGGTTGCTCGTTCGTGAATTACAACCCAAGAGAATCTTTAAAAAAATATGCATTTGAAATCAATACACAGTATGATGTGAAGCAACAGTAGGGATCTGAAAAGATATGATGGTTCTGTTGACTGGGTACTTAAATTAATATGGGCTGCTGCATTCTGGACCAGCACTCAAAATGTTACAGTAACCATGAAAACTCAAAAGGTTTATAAATGATTCCAAGTCTCTTTTTAAGCAGAACTTCTTTGTTAAGAAGGTGTAAAAAATGTATTGACAAGTATCAGCAATATAAATACCTAAACTTTGTACTAGGAAATATTATCGAAAGGAAACACCAAGCAGAGAGACCAGCTCAGCAGAAGCCTGGAGCACCTACTGGAATAGCAGTAACAGTCTGGCAATCCACAATACTGAGAAAGGAAAGAAGAAAAAAAAGAGAGTGCTAAAATCTGAGTGTGGCAGGAATTCTTTAGCCCTTCTGTTGTGTCTGTTAATTGCAACATATAAGGTCCTTTATCCAAGGAGCTCAAAACAGCAAGTGATCTTGACAACACTACAGGGAATTTTTTGGAAGAAAAAAAATAAGATGAACACAGTCTTATGACTTGGTCTTTACTTAAAAATAACTATATTTTAAAATAGAACAGTTGCAAATTAGTTCTGTTACTCACTTAACTAAATCCTGCCTGAACATAAAAGTAAAGATACCTGTATAAATGTGCATCGGTTCAAGACTTCACCTTTCTGTTTACTGAAGTGATCTGAATACGTTAGAAAGAAGCAGGGATATGAGATATGCTTCCCCAATCCTGCAGCCTTTATTTGTTGGGAGGAAATCTGTCTTGGGAGTAGATTGACTCTGCTTCCCCTCTCAGCCTGGAGCCGTGGATAAGAGGGTGGGTATGGGTGTGATCTGTACCCTTACATTGCAAGAGCATTAGGCACCCTTAGGGAGAGGCAGAGAAGTCTGGTCAGTAATTAAATTAATATTCGCCTAGACACAAGGAGATGAAAATGGTACAGCAGCATCGGATAACAGCGAGTTCAGATGGCTTCTCCTCCTTTCAACCCTCTACACAAATGCACCTAATATTATTGGCTGAGTGATTAAGGTAATAACGACAGTTCAGGAAGTTGCCATTACATACTACTACTTTATATCACAAATTTATATGTTCCATTTGCCTGAGAACTTAAACTCTTATCAGTGACTCGGTCTTTCCCAGGACTTAACGTTTGGATGGCAAAGAATTCACCATTGGGTAGAACTCTGCCCTAAATCATTCCCTGATCTCCTACCGTAAGCATGTTCACTCTTAAGCAAGTAAACATGAGTTATTTAGTGCAATTTGGGAGTGCACTATATTAGTGCAATAATGACCATAATTCAGAATCACACCATGATTACAGATTAAGGCTCTGGACAATACCTATTCTCTTATCTTCAGCTGACTCACTATTTGCCCGCCAGCATGCTACAGGCCTCCCATCACATCTCAGTCCTTTTAGGGGAAACACATTATGGCTTCTGCCACTCCTCCGTCTTTCATCAAGGAAGAGCAAATAGAAGCAGCTGACTGCTCAACTGCGGGAGGATAAACTTGGGAGATTTTGGCAGGAGCAACTAGCACTGTCTGAAATAGCAGGTCTATGTGACCCAAGACTGTACTAGGAAACCATTTCAACTTGGCACAGTTTTGTTGCCAGTGTGACTAGTTTAACTTAGTTAAAAGAGTCTTTAAAAATGTTCAGTAAAACATTTACTGTCCACATTGGGAAGAAACTTAATTAAAGCCTTTCTAAAAAACCTGTTTCTTAGCACAGCTTTTTTCTAGTAATATACAGGGGCCCTAGTGATCCCCAGAATTGCTACATCAATATTGATAATTAAGTACTTTGCAAACAGATTCACCATGTTCTGCCTCTCCAGCAACTGCTGTTATGCAGTCTCCCAGCAGGTATAGCAATGTTCTTTTATAGGATGGCATGAAGGGGAGGATAAAGACAGCCAGGACCTGACCCTGAGTACTGAAACCATTGACAAAGGTCTCTATGGAGAGTTATAGGGGCCTAATACTCCCCTATGGGGGTCACATCCCCAAGTACTATTTATAATTAATATAATTTTTCAACTTTGAAGAAAAAAGTTTAGATGAGCTAAAATAGAAAATAAGATTAGAGATCTGAATCTTCTGTGCTATGAAAAGACCTAAACAGACTGAATTATTTGCACTGCTTTTCATGCTGCATGGTTCCAAACTAATTTCATTTTCCATTTGAAGTTGGGTTAGAGTCCTAGTGTATTTAACTTTCAGCCTGTATTTTTAAGACTCGTTCATTATGTACATCAAGATTTCAAAACAGCAGAAGTATGTGCCACCATCCTTTAATTACTATCTGGCCAACAGACAATTGATGGGTGCACTAAAAACTTGAGAGAGACAATATTAAAGTGTGATTAAGTAGATTTTAAGGCCAGAAGGGACCATTTCTGATTAGATAATCAGACCTTCTGCACAGCCCAGACCATCAATTTCACCCAGAGAGATTCCTGTATCTAGTTCATCATCATGCGATTCAACCAGAGCACAGCTTTTAGAAATATACTTGGTTTTGATTTAAAGACTTCAAGTTATGGAGAATTTCCCACATCCCTCAGTAATCTGTTCCAGTGGTTAATTACCCTCACTGGTATTATAGTAACAAGGACTATCATGGAAATTAATGTACTATACTCTTGTATTAGCGTTACTTCTGAGTTTCTTAAATGTATGTGCAGTACATGTTGTTCAACCTTTACCACATGATTTTACTACTTCTGGTGTATTAGGCAAAGGAATGACAATGGCTTAGGCAAATCAGGTAAGTTTGCCAGACAGGAAAAAAGTCTAGTAGAGAGATCAATACTTTTCTTTCTAGAGAAAAATTCACATGCAGAAAGGCATAACCATTAAAACAGTGTAGGACAGAGTATATGTGAGTGTACAGATATATATGTACACACACACACACACTACCAGGGAAAGTTGCAGATGTGGTATATCTTGACTTTGGTATATCTTGGTTTTTGATACTATCTTGCATGACCATTTCAAACAAACTAGGGAAATACAACCTAGATGGAGCTACTATAAGGTGGGTGCAAAACCAGTTGGAAAACTGTTCCCAGAGAGTAGTTATCAGTAGTTCACAATCAATCTGAAAGGACAAATTGAGTGGGGTCCTGCAGGGATCAATTCTGGGTCCGGTTCTGTTCAATATCTTCAACAATGATTTAGATAATGGCATAGATACTACATTTATAATGTTTGCAGCTGATACCAGGATGGGAGGAGTTGCAAGTGCTTTGGAGGATAGGATGAAAATTCAAAGTTATCTGAACAAACTGTCAGAAGTAAATAAGATGAAATGTAATAAGGACATATGCAAAGTACTCCACTTAGAAAGGAACAATCAGTTACACACACACAATGGGAAATGACTGGCTAGGAAGGAGTATTGCAGAAAGGGATCTGGGGTCACAGTGGATCACAAGCTAAATATGAGTCAACAGTATAGCACTGTTGCAAAAAAACATTCTGGAATGTATTAGCAGGAGTGTTGTAAGCAAGACACGAAGTAATTCTTCCGCTCTAATCTGCGCTGATTAGGCTTCAACTGGAGTATTGTGTCCAGTTCTGAGCACCATATTTCAGGGAAGATGTGGACAAATTGGAGAAAATCCAGAGAAGAGCAACAAAAATGATTAGAGGTCTAGAGAACATGACCTATGAGGGAAGATTGAAAAAACTGGATTTGTTTAGTCTGGAGAAGACAGAGGGGACATGATAACAGTCTTCAAGTACATAAAAGGTTGTTACAAGGAAGAGGGAGAAAAGTTGTTCTCCTTAACCTCCGACGATAGGATAAGTGGCAATGGGCTTAAATTGTTGCAGCAAGGGTGGTTTAGGTTGGACATCAGGAAAAACTTGCTGTCAGGCTGTTTAAACAAGGGAATAAAATGCTAATGATGGGGATTCCACAACCTCCATAGAAGATTTTTAAGAGCAGGTTTGACAAACACCTAACAGGGATGGTCTAGATAATACTTAGTCCTGCCTTGAGTCCAGGGGACTGGACTGGATGACCTCTTGAGGTCCCTTCCAGTCATATGATTCTAAGGGCAGAAATAAATACATATACACATGCACTAGAGATTATAAAACCCGAAAATGTTCAGCCCAGTACTCGTTGTCTTTGTATACCTCAGCAGCGCGGCTGGAATCTCTGGTGGACCTTCAGAGACAGGAACTGGACACTTTAGTGAAAAGCTTTTTTTTTTTTTTTTTTTTTTTTTTTTAAAGCAGGTAACAAAATCAGAACAACAACAAAATGTGTCTGCTTAAGCTTGATGTTTCTATCTGGAAATGTTTGTCTGCTGTTGTCCTAGTCTATACTTACAGTTAAACTATGTACAGCTCAACTGGTGTTTAAAAATTGTTGTCAGGAGCAGATAATTTTTCTTGTACAAATCTGCCCCCCCCCCTTTTTTTTAAATGAAAGAATGTGAGGGGGAAGAGCCAGCCTGCAGGGTTAGCTATATGCCATAGGCTTTGGTTTAATTCCTAGGACTAATGGCTTGGGGTGGGTGGGGTGAATCACTACTGCAGTACAACCAACCATCTAAGAACCTCAAAACAGATCTGTTTCTGGGTTTGGGAGCTTGTATTGTATTTCAGTCCATTTTGAATTAGAAATGGGGAGTACAGTTAACAGCCAAGAAGCTCCTATTAACAATCCCTACATCTGAGCTCTGCAGATAACATTTCCTGTGTAGGATCCTCAACGCCGGAAGTTGTTAAGTCTGCCAAAGTTTGCTGACCTTCAAAGCATTCTAAATCTCAACATTCACCCAAGCATTTGCCTGAGGTGGATTGGCATATGAGGGGTGCCTAGTTCTGGTCAGGAAATTGGGTGTGTCTGAGCCTTTGCCCTATTGTGTCAGTGGGAATTAATTCAGTGACCGCCTAATATTGCCAACAAATGGCAGCAATATTTTTTCATATCCTGCTTTTGCTGCTGTAAATGTGACCAGGGGCTTAGCCAACTGACACATTTTTATATCCAAATTTTAAAAGTGGATTTTTTTGAAACGTGCTTACAGCAAGTTGCTATGCTAATCAAGCCCTTCATTGATAGATATCTTTCCCACGTAGATTTGAAATCGCCCTCCTCTCCCCACTCCCAAATTGGGAGGCAAAGGATTTTGTTTACCTCATCCTCCTCTGTGGTTTACAGAAAGTTGCACTGGCTTAGGTAAAGGTGTGTTTTTAAACTGATTTAACTAAATCAGTGCAAAAAACAAACAAACAAACAAACCACCCTGTGTGGACAGAAACCAATTTAACCACGGTAAACTGATTTAGTTTAAATCAGCAAGGGGTCAATTTAAGATAAATCAATATAAGCCAAAGTTATAGCAATTTAAAAGTATCCACAGGGTTTTCTACATATATAAACCAGATTAAAAACCGATTTTAGCTAAACAAGTGCAAATTTGTGTAAAAAAAAAAAAAAAGTCATAGAATTCCTCCCAGAGCAACAATTACAAATTGGAGCAGTAACAGCATAAAGACTCAATATTTTAAAAGAAAGAAGTGAAATTATTGCTGTAGAAAGAAGCAAGGAGGATGAAGAGAAGGCAAAAAGGGAAAGAAAAGTGAGATGCCATCATTCCAGTACTTAAATAGGCACCCAACTGAGTAACACTGTAGCAAATGACCATTAAAGAAAAGCTGTTTCAGAGATAAGATATCATTAAGCATATTTCTCTAAAAATTAACTTATTCTGCAGCTGCTTTTATATTACGAACTGATTTTGTGAACTAAAATTCCTGAAAATATTCGTCACAAGTGAACGTTTATTTGCACAACCACCACCATATGCATTAAGTATCCGGTAGTTATTTAAGGGACTGTCAAGCAGGTACTACAGGTACTACCCCATTGTTCCCACCCCAACCTACCTCTCATCCTGAAAGGCAGCTACTACTCCTGGCAGTTTTCCATTAAAGAGCAGCAGGTATATTCCTGCAATTCTCCACAAGACTCACATTAAATCAGTAAACAATGGGCCATAGAAAATATTTTCATTTGTAATCAGGCAAAAATGTAATAGATAAAAATCACTTGCTTACACCTACGGAGCAGGGATTAAAAACCTAGTTGTTTTACTGCTCCAAAAACACAGGCCTTCATCTAGCTGAGCTAAAGGATATTTCCCACAGCGGCTACAGCTGCAGATTCTCTTTATCCTCTCTAGGCCAATGACTACAAAACAGCATTACAAACATAGCAAGTTAAAATAAATAAATCAATAATATATATATTACACATACACACCCCCTACCTATCTCATAAAGCTGGAAGGGACCCCGAAAGGTCATCGAGTCCAGCCCCCTGCCATCACTAGCAGGACCAAGTACTGATTTTGCCCCAGATCCCTAAGTGGCCCCCTGAAGGATTGAACTCACAACGCTGGGTTTAGCGGGCCAATGCTCAAACCACTGAGCTACCTCCCGTTACATACTAATCCCCCCGCAAAGTTATCATCTGAGTTTCACAGGAGTTCAAATGCAACAATGGGGAACCAATCTGTAATTCATCCACATACTGTAGCCAATCACACACACACGCCCCCCTTCAGAGTTGGTCCCAGAACCAGGGTCCTTCCATCTTCCCAAAAACAGGCCTCTGGCATGTGAGTTTCTGCTTCCAGTTCCCTGAGTTGGGAGTAATTTATCCAGAAATTCTGTCACATTCCAATCCACTGTTGGTGCTTGTACTATTTTGAAGGCTTAAGAGTTGAACCCAAAGTGCCATATCGGTACTGAGTTCAAGTAATAGAGTTTGAAAGCTGGCTTTTGTCAAGCTGCAGGCCATAGTTCAGAGGCAGCAGCTTATTTCCTTCTTTCTAGTCTTTTATTTAGCTCCAAGCAACTAGGTTAATTTTTACATCATAATTAACCATCCTCTCTCTCTCCTGTTCATCTGTCAGATGCACAGCAGTACCTGATAAAACCCATCCCCATTCCGGTACTCTGTTCTTCCTGTGCATTAGTAGCATTTCACCCAACTCATATGTGATGTCCATTAAATTCCTTTTGAGGCTATGCAATAAACCTCTGATAATTCACTAGGAGATTCTAGAAAGGGATCGCTGTACTCCTAGGATAAACATCACCATTTTATTAGACAGACCAAAAGAGATGTTGCAGCCAAAATATACTATTGTTATTTTACTGCATTCTTAAAATTCTCGCAGCAAAAATATTAATTTGAAACGATATGATCTCCGTGAGGTGTACAGACTTACCCACATAGTGCATGTTGAGGGCCAAGTACTTGTACTGGAAAAGGGGATTGTTGTTGAGGCTACTTCTTTGGATCTGCTGGAAGAAGGAGCTGACATCCCATCTGTACAAAACATCCAGGAGCATGATGCTTGGGACCCTCAGGGCCACATTTAACACTGCCTCCAACTTCTCCTTCGCAGCCATTCTGTTCCTTTTCAGTGAACTTGCAGCAGACTGTAACTAGCACAAGACAGATAAAAGTCATCAAATCAATCTCACTGTACAGCCAGCCATTGGGCATCATGAATGTATGAATGGAGAACACTGTGGGGCCATCGATCAGTAAATGAATCAATTGAGCTAAACTCAAAAATCCACACAGCATAGCTTTTGCTTTTTTGCTATATTAAGAGGAGCTTTGCTAGCTATTTTCCATAAGGACTTACTGTGCTTTTATTATTTTTTCTGGACAATGCTCTTCCATTTTGAAAATGTGTTGTGAAAACTCTCATTAGTAAACATACTTGGGTTTTAGAGCCCACAAAGAGCAGAAGAAAAAAAAAAATCTAGAGAGCCCATTTGGTAATTCCCAGATTAACTTGAAATCTCTCTCCATAGCCTTCTCAGATGAAGCAGCTTTTGAAATAGATGCCAAGTAAAAATAGTTTTTTAAAGTGTTAAGCATTAACAAAGTAAGCTGTTTTTGAAACAACTTTTTACAATAACCTTTTAGGTGGTGGTGTAGCCATGTTGGTCCCTGGATATTAGAGAGACAAGGTGAGTGAGTATCTTGTATTGACCCAATTTATGCTGGTGAGAGAGGCAAACTTTCAAGCTACACAGAGCTTTTCTTCAGGTCTGGGAAAGAAAATCAGGGCAGGTCCACACTTAAAATGTTGCAGCAGCAGCACCACTGTAGTACTTCAGTGAAGACACTACTATGTTGACAGGAGAACTTCTCCCCCTTGGTGTAGTTAATCCACCTCCTTGAGAGGCGGTAGCAAAGCAACGTAGATGGGAGAAGCCCTGTCGTTGACACAATACTGTCTACACTGGGTGTAACTGCTTCGCTTAAGGCTGTGGATTTTCTACAATCCTGAGCAACACAGTTATACCAACATAAGTCAGCCTGAGGCCGGGTCTACGCCGCAATGTCTACATTACAGCTTATGTTGGAATATTTTCTGTCACTCAGGAGTGTGAATAAGCCACCCCCCCCAGTGACATAAGTTACACCAACAGAAGTGCTTGTGTGAACATAGGCTCAGGCCAGGTCTACACTGCAGACTTAGGTTGGTATAACTATGTTATGCAGAGGTGTAGAAAATCCAATCCCTTGAGTGGAGCAGTTACCGATCTACCTCCTGGTGCAGACATGTGCCGCTTGCAGAAGTGGTTTTATTATGCCAAGAGAGCTTAGTTAGGTGTGCTGTAGTGTAGACCAGGGTTCATAGAACCTTTCCCAGACCTGAAGAAAAGCTCTGCATAGCTCAAAAGCTTGTCTCTCTCACCAAAGAAGTTGGTCCAATAAAAGATATTACCTCACCCACCTTCTCTCCATAATTGTAAGAGACACAGGGTGGTGAGAGAGAGAATAAAAGATATTATCTCACATGCATTGTCTCTCTAATATCCCGGGAGTGACACGGCTACAACATTGCATTTTACAATCATGACATTTTAGGTTTGTTTCCTCCCAGTGGCTTGAAATAACTTTAAAAATCTAATCTTGCTTTTATTATTTGTGGCATTCGTTGACCTCTGTTTGTATATATTTATGCAAACATCATTTCTTTTAGATTAAAAATCAGTAAAGCAGCTCCATCCTGATTATATTAATGTAATTCACTACAATGGCCCATTACAGTAGTACTCTGGAATTAGGGTTTGGTTTGTTTGTAAAGTGAATTAGTTGCTCATGAACTGGGCTAGATTGATAGCAGTGGAGGGTTTTGTTTAGCTATAGAAAAGACACAGTACAAGTGTCTCCACAGCAACCTGTTAATGTACCTCCATCAAACTGGAAAGACCATATTAAGAATAGGTTTAGTCTCCATGCACATTCAGCCCATGGCCTTCAGCTAAGACTTTTAGCTGGTGCCAATTGTAATGGTTTTCATGAGGATGACACCTGTCCACTGTAGGAATGGCAATAAGGCAATGCATTTCACACAGATCACCAGCAAATCAATAACCATTTTCAGTTCACTCCCACCCTGGACCCGTTTTCAAGTGAGTGGATTTGGAGAGGTGCTGGGAGAAGCAGACTAGAAGGGGAGGCTAAAATTACGAAATTTTTTCAGGCATCTGTGTGAAGAATTTTCCAATTTTGTTGTTTTCAGGCTCAACTGCTAGTTGAGGAACCTTTATAACCAAGTCATTGTTTATGAAGTGAGGTGGTGTGAGAGAGACAGAGAGAGAACAGGGCCTGTGGAGAGATGATGCAACATGAGCAGCTGTGATTTCAAACCCAGCAGTGGGAAACTGTTTAAGCAAGTGGAAGCTATCACCCTTGGAGATCTATGTCCCAAACCAGGCTCAAAGGGCTGAATGTCCCAAATATCAGAGGAACATTTCAGAAGAACTGTACTCTGTCCAACAGTCGAACAATTTGCAAAGGCAAAAGATGCATTTCACTTTGAAATAGCTGTGAAATGCATTTCAAAACTAAGTGCAATTACTATTGGTATTTTTGAGACTACCATGACTGGCTATAAAAATAGTAAAATCATTTGTACCACGGCAATATGGAAGCCCAGCACAAAACTAAACCAGACTATTCTGCTGAAATATTAATGTTCTTCTAATATTGTTAAACTGTAATCAGAGCAAGATGGAAAATGGTTTACAGTACCTTACTTTGGGATGCTGCTCATTGCAAAATTAGGTTTTATTTTTTACTCACAATGCTCACCACAACTGGTTGGCTATGAAATGCAGAAGTTTAAATTAAAAAAAATGTTTTAAAATACTGGAATTACATTTCAGTGCCATCATACTGGACGACATTAACCTTTGTGCAGAGAATGGCACAAGGGATATGCACCACTTTAAGAGCTTATCTTCACTACGGAGCTAAATCGGAGCTGCTGCAAGGGATGCAGCGGCATTGAGTTAGTGGGTCTAGTGAAGACATGCTAAATCAATGGGAAAGTGCTCTCCCATTGATTTCTGTACTCCACCTCAACAAGAGGCAGAAGCAATGTTAGCGGGAGAGTGTCTCCAGTCGACATCACGTAGTGCAGACCCTGCAGTAAGTAGATCTAAGCTACGTTCACTTGAGTTATGCTACTAACGTAACTCAAATTGCGTAGTTTAGATCGACCAGCAGCAGTAGTTTAGACCTGGCCTAAGTCTCACATAAGCCCTCAAAGATAAGATGCTGTAAAAAAAAAAATCATAATTCGTGGTCAAGTTTTGCAGGTGGGAGGGAAGGGTGCAGTAAGACTTGCACAAGGCATAGGGACACAAAGTGTTTTCAGCTCTAGAAGAGTTAAAGCAATCAGAGGCCAATACTGTCCACAAATGGTAGCGCACCTTCCATAACTCTCAGGAAGAAGTGTAATTATTTTTATATAGCACTTGATAAAAAGATTAAAAAAAAAAAAAAAGGCCAAAACCAAGTAGTCCTAACAAATTTATAAAGGGGCCCTATCAGTCTGATCTCAGTAAATCATGGGTTGTAGGGCTTTTTCAATTTTATAAATTCAGACTGATTTTTGTACACAGTTCCAACCCTTACCACTATTTTAACAGAACTGTAAACTCGAAACAGCACACCTTGCCACCTCATACAAACACAGTAACCACCATACTTCCCATACAATATCTTTCTAAGAAGCATTACACAATAGCATGTAAGAAGAATTAAAAAAACCAGTCAAAACAATATCATAAGCATCCTAAAATATGAATAAGCAAAACCACTGCCCAAGCCACTAAAACACTGTTCTGACCGCACAAAACACCCCTGCAAATAATTTACTTTATATACTCGTTCATAAGCCGAATATTTTTGGTAAAACAGTGACACATCAAAGAGCAGGGGTCGGCATCAAAAGTTGATCATTTTAATCTCTATAGAATCATTGAATTGAATATCTAATACATTGTCGTTTTGTTTACCTGGAGCATCTACAGGCACGGAGCCCCTCCGCTCCTATTGGCCACGGTTTACCGTTCCCAGCCAATGGGAACTGCGGGTAGTGGCGCCACTTCCCGCAGCTCCCATTGGCTGGGAACGGCGAACCGCAGCCACAGGGAGCTGAGGGGCTCCGTGCCTGTAGATGCTCCAGGTAAACAAAACATCCAGGCCCACTAGTGGATAACCCTAACAGGCCAGGAGCCAAAGTTTGCCAACCCCTGAAATATAGGGTCGGCTTATGAAAGGATCATACAGTTTTTGCTATTTTTACCTAACCATCTTGGGGGGTCAGCTTATAAATGAACAGGCTAATGACTGAGTATATACGGTACATATATTTTTGCTGTGGTATAAATTAAAAAGGGTTTATGTATTAAAATAGTATTTTAAAGAAAATTTTGGATGCAGGCTGAATATATAGAAGAAAATTTTAGTCAGATTGATTTGAAATTGCAAGCCTATACTCAGAAAGAAAGTCAAGATAAATATAGTTTAAGAGCTTATGTGAAAAAAAGTTAAAGGTACTATGAATTTTAAGTAGCTTTTTTCAAGTCTTGTTTTTTCCAAATACATAAATTCACCAATCCTTGGGGGGGAGGAGGGGAGAGCAAACTGTCTATGCATTTTGCAATTTTTAAAAAGCATTTAAGGTACAGCTTGACAACCATGGAGATCTACAAGTTTGTACTATTTGTTGTTTTAAAAAAAAAAAAAAAAAAAGTACACCTAGGCTGACACATGGACTTGATTAAAAAGCTCTTACATATCCAAGAGTCCTATGTGACCAATCAGCTGTATGGCACAACATCTACATATGCAGAACAAAAAAAGTTAAGTTTCTATTTAAGGGCCCTATTCAGTACTCCTTACACACCACAAACTCAAGCAGAACTTACCTGCTTTCCCAAACACAGAGTGCTAAATGGGGCCATGAATAATTAAGTTAATTGGGAAAATTTGGGCAAGCTTGCTTTTCCCTTCCAAATTCACAAACCTATACACCTCTACCCCGATATAACGCTGTCCTCAGGAGCCAAAAAAATCTTACCGTGTTATAGGTGAAACCACATTATATTGAACTTGCTTTGATCCACCGGAGTGTGCAGCCCCGCGCCCCCCGGAGCACTGCTTTACTGCGTTATATCCGAATTCATGTTACATCGGGGTCGCGTTATATCGGTATAGAGGTGTACTTGGGAGCTTAAGAAAAGTGAACTATATAGTAGAAGCTCAGAGTTACGAACACCAGAGTTACAAACTGACCACTCAACCACGCACCTAATTTGGAACCAGAAGTATGCAACCAAGCAGCAGCAGACACAAACATATATATGTATTATATATAGTACAATACTGTGTTAAATGTAAACTGCTAAAAATATAAAGGGAAAGTAGCATTTGTCTTCTGCATAGTAGTTTCAAAACTGTATTAAGTTAATGTTCAGTTGTAAACTTTTGAGAGAAC
The DNA here is from genome assembly GCF_013100865.1 of Trachemys scripta elegans. NCBI lineage: Eukaryota > Metazoa > Chordata > Testudines > Emydidae > Trachemys > Trachemys scripta. Next base: position 1,915,785 of record NC_048305.1, on the reverse strand, counting down.
CATAACATTTTATTCAGAGTTATGAACAACCTCCATTCCAGAGCTGTTTGTAACTGAGGTTCTACTGTATGTGTGTCTTATTTAAGGGTATAGTTTAAAATTTCTAAGCCTAGTTTTAAAAACAACGTTGACAACCTTAACAAGGTGCAACTGATAGGCAATATATTACAGAAAGTGGCTACACTGGAAAATCATAGCAAGTCTTGTCACTGCATAACAAGAGACAAGGTGGGTGAGGTAATATATTTTATTAGACCAGCTTCTGTTGGTGAAAGAGAAGACTACATAACAAACCATCCAATATTCATGAGACACCCTTTTAAATTATGTCCACTAGAAATCTGCAAGCGTTAAGGCCTAAAATGCAACTGCTGCCAAGTTTCAATATGATGTGCTACATGTGAGCAAAGTCGATTATTCTAAGCTCTTGTTATGTTGTAAAAGATCTTAAAATACATTATTTTGATTGGGCAAAAAACATTAAATCTTTATATGCTTAGAAAAAAAAGTCACTATGAGCAGCTGGATGCTCACCTCTTCTGAAAAACCAGGCCACTCATTTAAGGGTACATCTACCCTTCAGTGGGGAGTGAGCATGCTAACAATAGCTGTGTTGTGGCATTGGTGGAGGCTCCAGCTAGCCATGTGACCTCAAACCCACCCTACGTCCTAGGTTGGAGCTTGGGTGTCTAGCTGGAACATCCAGATGTTTTTAACATGAGTGTCTACCTGGGCTGTGAGGTTCACTCTCAGCTGTAGTGTAGACATACCCTAAGCGGCCAAAAGTTGACTGAAGAGCCTAACTTGAAAAACAAGGCCAGTGCATTTATTACAAGTGCAGGTCATGCCAATTTCAGAATAGATAAAATGCTGCTGAAAAGAATACCAGAAAACTTTTGATTAAAAACTGACAAAAAGCTTACAACTTTCCCTTGAATAGGAGATTTATTTCTAAGGCTTTGTCTACACACAAAGCTGCAATCTGCATGCATGTACTCATAGGTTTAAATCTGGCTTACATTAGCTTGTATCAATAAATTTACAGGCACGACCTAAATCAATATAACCAGTTTTAAAACAATATAGGAGTCCACATACCCAAAATTTACACCAGTTTAATTAAGCACATTTAAGCTAACCCAGTACCATTTCTTTGTGTAGATAAGCCCTAAATACAATGCTTAGTGAGTAGTTACAGAAACATACTAAAGGTGGAATATTTTCAAAACTCAGTGCTGGCTTAACTGCACCCACTGAAGACAATGGTAAAAAATACCACTGACTTCAGTGAGAGCAGTTAGTCCAATTCCTAGTGTTTTTGAAAATCCTTCACTAAGGGCCCCATCCTGCAACACGTCTGCGCTCCAGTCTCCGACTGGCTACTATGGGCAGAAAAGGTACTCAGCACCTCACAAGTTCATGTCTTGAGAAGTTTGGAGAAATCTGCAAGAAACTGAAAACAGATCTAGGTCCAAATTCTGCTCCAATACCTGTGACACCCTACTGATTTTGGATTCATGGGTGTAAGAGCAGAATTTGGTCCATAGGCTCCACTTACACTGAGGAAAAAACAAACATTTTATAAGATTATTGCTATGCAAAGCTTTGATTTTTTTGAATAAACTAAACTTGGTTAAACATTTATTTAAAACAGAACACCTAGCTGCATCAGAGACTGTTTTGACTAAGAACTATTAAAAGATTCAATGTCAAGGCTGGTAAGCCTAAAATTAGACCCACCAGCTGTGCTCTGAGTGCGTGCACATCTCAGTGTCCCTGTGTTATGCATGTCTGCTCTGTTCTTGGGAGCAGGAGATTTGAAATATAAAACAATTCTGAGTTCTTCAGAGAGTTGGATTCTTGTAAACTGGCACAGTGTTGAAATATACAAGAACAAGACAGAATGGAGGGACAATGTTATGTGCCAAATACACAGAAAAAATCCAATGCTGATACAAGTCCACAGAGAAGTCCAATATTTTGGGTTGGGGACTGATGATCCAGCAGCTTTCATTAAACTCTTTTCTTCCTGCCCCAGCTCAGTGGCAGAGGGCAGCAAGGGAAGTACAAAATGTATGAATGACATGTAATTTTTAAGTGAGGCTATGTTCTCGGCCTGCCAACGACAACATACTAATATTTTTGCAAAGAGAAGCTGGCTATGGTGCAGACTTGCAGATAACTATACTAAAGCAGTGAATGGAAAATGAGTATTATGCACTGTAACACTATAATTAGGGACTTGTCAGTACTTCCACTAAAACCCAGTTTTCGTGGTTTGCTATAGGAGCTCAGCCATTTCAAATCATATCAAGACTGAATTTGAACACTAAATTCTAAGAGTTTTACAAGGAGGCAGTACAGCAAGCAGACATAGCATTTTTGCTATTTGAACAAGAAGTTACTGAGCATACACAGTATTTTTTTCTATGTGGTGCAATAAAAAGAATTGTTAGAGCACTGACAAGATCAAGTGAACAGAGGTGTTTATTTTCCCCTAAAAAGCAAGTGAATTGTTAAATTAAAAGCAAAACATTCAGGGTCCAATAACCCACCCAAAATTAAAAACAAATGTGAATAGAGGCCATTGTGGTTAATTATTTAATTCAAGCTACACACAAGCACTCAACATACATGCTTTTCTGCCAAAGGGTCTCAAAAGAGTGGATCATCCCTACATATTATGGAATGAACTACTGGGAAGGGTGAGAGTAAATGTGAGTTTACCTTATTAGCATAATCAGAAGAGTGGTGAGCCAAGTGCCTAGAGAGATGTTTACTATAATCTTGAAATGTAGAGGTTTTACATTCCTAACTTCCATTAACTCCCGGAGGCATATGGGAAAATTCCACGTGCAGGGAGATTAGACTTTACCATCTATAACTGTAAAATTTTTAAGATTTTAGTTAATTTCTTCCACTCCCCTATCAGTAACCCATGTACTGTTATGTGTACACACACACACACACACACACACACACACACACACACACACACACAGTAAGAGTGCAACATATGTCTTTGATACCTCCCATCTACTTTGGCACCAATCCTGCCAAAACATATACATGTGCCTAACTTTAAAAACTTTACTTAGTCCCATTGAAGTAAACCAGATTACTCATGGTGCCTCAGATGTGTGTGTAAGTTTGCAGGGGCCAGTTTGGCCTGTAATGCATTGTCTGTATTTGATTTAGGTTATAAATAATAAGGGGCAAAGAATGTGTCATCCTCTATATTCCTACAGTGCCAACCAAAGCACCTAATTGTTCCACAGCAGCTGTATTCTTTAAAGGCAGACTGTAAAATATGATACGCCTTGTCTATTCTTTACACCCAAATAGGCAAAAACCTGCCTCCCAAGAAGACTGAACTCTGGCTAAAGTTTGTTGAAAGAAAGGGGGTAAACAAATCAAAATAGAACCTGATCAGCCAGGGAATGAAAGAAATACAGAACCTTTCATTTATATCTCACCAGTTCAACTCCAGATAAGGTAAGAGTGGCTGCCGGTTTTGTGAACTGTGTGAAATTAGTTGGTGGTTTCGGTCCAGTTTTCTGAAGACAGGAGAGCACATCTTTAACAATGCCATAACAAATTGCATCTCTATGTGAACATTTCAGCAGAAATGCCAAAGAGTGAATTGACATGGAGACTGAAACACCCTTAGATCCTGTCCAACTCTACATCTTCTAACCAGCCAGAGGGTTCGTCACCTTAGTCAATCAGTTTGTGCTTACAGAGCAGCTTTTTTGCCATCACAACTGTATTTGTGAGTCCACCTAACTATGTTTGTATCAGTGTATTCTAGGAAAAGCGGGGCAGCTATCCTATAGTGCCTCTGCAGGTGACAAGAGTGCCCAGAGCACATGCTTGCAGAGCAAGGACAGCAGCATATGGGATAATGCAATATTGGATGTCTTGTCTCCAAAAGCTAGGAGGAAGGAGGACCAGCCAAACTGGGTAAGTGGGCCAAGTGAGGGTATCCTGAATACCCTGCAAAGAAACAGTGTGCTGAACTTGTTATAGGAACCACAACTATGTGAGAGGGTGATACTGACCATTGTTACTTTTAAGTACTTGTATGTGGACACAAACTACATTTAGCCAGGTCAGTAATTGGTTACACAATCAGTTAGAAGATATAGCGTGGACAGGGCTTTAGAGAGGATTCCTCTAGGTCAACATTGAAGCACACTGGGCATTTAGGAAGCTTCCACTGCTTGTACCTATGAAATTCCTGTTCTGTGAATAAAGAGGACTGTCAAACAGTCTTGAATTTTTCCCTACAACTAGATTTACGTGATAGCAAAGAAGAATGAATGGCTGCTGCCATTAGGGAAAAAAAATATTCAAAAGACACGGAAACGCAAGATTTGAACACATCAAAACTTTGACAAGAAAATACTGGGATGATGTACTGTAGGATGTTTCAGAGGGCTGAAAAACATCTCTCTTATGGTGAAAAACATCCAGAGTTCAATTATACCACAATCTAAGAACACCATATCCTGCAAAAAATATATGCATACTTAATTTCACAAAATGCAAGTAGCTGTTTACTTCAGGGGGACGTAGGTAAAGTTAAGCAGACAAGACTTTGCAGAATCAGGGCCTAAGACAAAAGTTAAAAAAAAAATTCATAAGGGAGTGACTTAGGCAGATCACTTACCCAAAAGCAAAAGGAATCATACAAAAGTTAATGGAAGGGATACTGGTATGTTGCAGCTATGGCATGTGTAGAGTGTTTACAGTGTATCTAGAACATATAATTCCCATTAGCTTAATTTTTATAACCACATCAAACATCATGTTAAAAAAGGTATATGCACTTATGGTTAAAATGCCATTCTATGTAGTACTTGGGTCCAAAAAAGCACAATGCACATGAAGTCCATTATTAAATTTAAACTTAAATATAAAACTGTGTTCTAGTGGATTGAAATAGAAATTACCTACAGTCTCCATAAAAGGGAACCAATTGCAATGAGTCTTCAGTCTCCAGTTTAGTAAACAGCATGGAGATTTTTTTTTTATTTTTTTTTTTTTTAAGAAGCCAATACCAAGCATAAGGCAGACGACAATTTCAAAGACACATACCAATCCATTTATTGTTTTATTGGCTTTATGTGCATTTTTTCTTAAAATCTGTCCCACAGACTTAAGCTGCTGAAGAACTGAGGCAATAATCTATTTCCATCAGTTTCAACAAAGAGGAGTCCCTGGCGTCTGCTCAAACACAGTCTGAGAGAATTAGTAGTAACTTCAACGGATTTACAACAGCATGAACCTGGTGTAAACAAGATAAACATCGGCCCACTATATTTTGGACCCAGGAAGAACATCCATTGTTCTGTATTGTAAAATGGTCACAATCCTGCTTCATAAAATCTCTCTCAAAGACCACCCTTGCCTCATTATATCATGCAACAAAATTAATGAATTTAGGGATTAATAAACAAAGCTTCCTGCATGTCTTCGGTACAGGAAAATTTTCCACCCCTGCTAACTCCAGTTTATTGTAGACAGCATGTTAATCCTGGCATGTTGCAATATACAGTAGTAGGTTAACTAAAACCAAGACATAGCTGCAGTTTCTCTCCTTCATAGGCAGCTGATTATTTAAAATAGTTGGCATGGACAGCCACAATAATGGATTGCGATGATTTAGTATCTGCAATGTCTTACAGAAGAGAAAAAAATGAATTCCTAATGAAAGCTTTGTTTTTACTAAACTACACATCAACGTGACCAAACAAAAATCAGAATGGTTGCCTGTTTTTTCAGTTTGAAACCTAGAGGATACATTACATAAAAAAAATGTACTGCAGTCTAACACGGACTTAATTTAAAAAAAAAAATCTAAGCACAGTAGTCCAGAAGATGAACTGGGAGAGAAGATTTTTGTATTAAAACTACAGAGGAGCGTACACACACACACACGGGACCACAGAAGCACCTAATTTTTGTCTGTTTTTTAAAGCCTAACTAAAAGAGTAAAAAAATATTTTGAATTAAAATATCACATGCAGACAAACCACTTACAGTTGTGTGTCAAAAGTCTTCCAGAAGTCTTCTGGTTAACTGACAATCAACTGCACATATTACTGTAATCAAAACAGTTCCTTTTTGTAGGCAAAACCAATTTTGGTTTGGGTGCTAATTTTTTGTTGTTGTTGTTAAACTTTAAAAACCTCCCCTCCCTGCATCTTATTCTCACACATACTCTTCTCCCCCCTTGCAAAATGTTGTTCTATCTGAAAGAGAGGCATCATTCGGATAACAGTCCCTATGTCAAAGGCACATACAACACATGGAACCATACTCCATCGTACACTAAAATTCGAGATACAAAACCATGTCACAAGCCTTATTGTAAAGAGAGAAGGAAGATCTTGAAGAAATAGCTAAAGTGACATTAGCCATAAAGGCAGAGAAAGTTACCAGACTGAGAAAGAGAAGGTCTCTTACATAAGCATCATCACATGCTTTTAAAATAACTGGGCCTCTCCCCTTCTCACTTCCTTACCTGAATTTCACAAAGTCTGCTGTAGGGGCTGTTTCTCACCCTTAAAAACTCCCAGCGTCTGCCCTCAAAAAAGCGTTAGAGATATTTAGTCCTGACTCCTTCTCTGCGGGCTGCAAGACCAGAATGTAAATAGAGACAGAGGGAACCAGAGCACCGCAGCCTCTACCACGGAGCCATAAACCTTGGTCACGACTGCAGCACCAGCTCATCCTGTGGGGTTGAGTCAAGCTCTGGACCCACAGTTCAACTCTCTGTTTGTAAACCCAATTCCGCCTCCCCATCCCAGTGCCTTTCTAAGCAGGGACCTATTGCCTGCTCGCCCCTGACTGCAAGGCCAGGTGTCCCATGAATCTTTGATGCTGCTGCGAAGCCCCTCGCGTCCTTTCCTCGGGCCCCGCGGAGCTCGGCTGGGTTTGAACTCCAGTAACCCCCGGCACAGCTCGCTGCAAACCAGGCGCCGCCGGCAGGGAGCAGGAGCCGGGGAATTCCCCGCAGCCGGGAGCGGGCAGCCCGGTTCAGCGGCCCAGCGGAGGAGGAGAATTGGGGTGGAGTAGCGGTATTTGGGGCGGAGAGAAGGGGGGCGAAGTGGAGGGGCGGAGGATTGGGGGTCGCGGAGGGGGCTGGTTTGGGGGGGATCGGGAGGTATTTGTGGGGAGATCGGGGAGGGGTGCAGGGGGCCCCTCGCGGGGGATTTGGGGAGAAGGCTGGTTGGGGGGTAAGGGGGGCCCTCGGGGAATTTGGGAGGGGCAGAGGTTCGAGGGGCCCTTGGGGCCGGGGGGAATTTGGGGAGGGGGGCTGAGGGAGCTGGTGGGGGGGGTGGAGGTATTTGTGGAGAGAGTGTGGGGTTCAAGGGGGCCCCTCGGAGGGGAATTGGGAGAGGCGGGGGCGGAGGGGCCCCCCGTGGGGGATTCGGGGAGCGAGCTGGTGGGGGGGGTGCAGAGGGGCCCTCGGGGGGGATTTGGGGGAGTCGGGCGGGGAGGGGGGGCTAAGGGGGCTGGTTGGGGGAGAAGCGGGGGTATTTGTGGAACGAGTGGGGGGTTCAAGGGGGCTCCTCGCAGGGAGTTGGGAAGGGGGCGGGGGGCTCAGGGGCCCCTCGCAGGGAATTGGGGGCGGGGGTCCCTCGGAGGAAGTTGGGGCGGGGGGGGCTCAGGGGCCCCTCGCAGGGAATTGGAGGCGGGGCGGGGGCTCCCCGGAGGGATTTGGGGAGGGGGCCCCTCGCAGGGAGTTGGGGGGCGGGGCGGGGGGGCTCGGAGGGATTTGGGGCGGGGGGGGCCCAGGGGGCGGCCAGTTACCTGGGCCGACGCAGTTTCCGCCTCCCCGGGCGGGCTGGCGGCGGGTCTCGGTCAGGGCCGCGGCTCGGTGCCCGGCCTGCGCTCGCTCAGCGGGGACGGCGGCGGCAGAGCGTCTCCCGCCGGCACCATCCTCCCCGCGCGGCTCCGGGCGCCCTGACCGACCGACCGACCGCGCGCGCGAGCGCCAGGCCCCGCTGCGCCCGGCCCCGGCTCCAGGCCCCGCCCCGCCCGCGGGCAGCGCATGCGCCCGGCCCCGCCGGACAAAGTGCCGCTCCCGGCCCCGCCCCCAGCAGCCCGGGCACCTCCCCCGCCGGGCGGCACGCGCCGCAGCGCCCCGAGCGCCCCCCCCCCCCCCTGTCCGGGCCGTGCACGAGGCTCCCCTGCCCCCCCCATGTCCACAGCCCCCCAGGGTGACCAGACAGCACGTGTGAAACATCCAGACGGGGTGGGGTGGGGGGGTAATAGGAGCCTATATAAGAAAAAGACCCAAAGATCGGGACTGTCCCTATAAAATCAGGACATCTGGTCACCCTAAGCCCCCCCCCCGTGCATTTCCCCCTCTGGGGCATTTGGCCCCGGGACGGCAAAAGGCCACCCTCGCCAGCCCCCCCTCTCCCCAGTGGTGTTTTATGGTTACAGAGCCACTGCTCCCGGCTCTGGCCAGAGCGAGACCCTGCTAGGGGGACCAAATGTCCTGATTTGTATAGGGACAGTCCCGATTTTGGGGTCTTTTTCTTATATAGGCTCCTATTATCCCCCACCTCTGTCCTAATTTTTCACACTTGCTGTCTGGTCACCCTAGACCCCGTGTCTCTGTGTGTTGGGGGGGTGTTAACATCTCAATGCTTCACATGTGCCTGCAGCTCACCCCGCACTTGCCAAATAGTAACTGATGGCCCATGGCAGCTCTCTGGAGCGGTAGGTCAGGGCTGTGTAGTGATCACGTTACCAAACACTGAAATGCAGCCACCCCCAGGATGGACCAGAGCTGCTGTTTAGGAGCAAATAGCTAGGATTTAGGACAGGAAGTGAAGACTATTGCAGTTGAGGGAAATTACAGGGGGAATTAGGGACAGACAATTATATGGTTGTTTTGTTTTTTTCCTCTAGCTCTCCTCACAGGAAAGTCTAACACATCTTTTTCAAAAGTGCCACAAGCTCTTCACTAACCCTAAGAGAGCACACAACATCTGTTTCATGTCTCATCCAGAAGGCAATGCAAAATCCTTCATTGCAAGAGGGAAAGACTGAAAAATGCTTTGTGATCAATTCCAAATAAGGGAGTCTCCCTCTAACTACAGTAAGAGACTTGACAGATCTGTCTAGTATCTATCTGAAATGTTGACAGCTATGTAACTGAAGCCCTAAAACAAGTTTGTTACCATTCCTCTTCTCCAAAAATGTCACTAAAGTCAGAGGCTTGGTTTAAATTATAATGAAAGATTATTTTTTAAATGCTAATGACCCCTGGCCAAGTCTCAGTTCTGCCTGTTTAGGATTTGAAAGATTTATGGTTATGCTATAACTGAGAAAACCAGCCCTCAACATCTGGTAAAATTCAGGGGTATATTCTTTGGATGGATTTTTCTATAGACAACTGTACATTTATAATATTTTTTTTAAATTAAATTCAGTGGAACCCTGTTGCAAAGCACACAATGATTTAGCAATTAAAATAGTAAGTTTTAACAATAAGAGACGGGTACGCGATGTAGTATCTTTTATGGGACCAACTGAACAAGCTTTCCAACTTACCTCGGCTACTCTGTCTCTCTCATATCCTGGAACCAACATGGCTACGACACTGCAAAAACTTGTGAAATCTTTTTCAATAGTGTACTTTAATTTCAATAGCCTCCTTTGTTGCAGGACCTGCTAAGAGATAATTAATCTTTTGTTGTGATGCTTTGTCATCTTTTTCAGCTGGAGAGAGTATTTTGTGTGTCAGTCAGTTCTCTCATACCACAGCCCCGAATGGCAGAAAGTATTGTTTAAAGACCCAGTCCCACAGCCCTTACTAATATAAATAGGAATACTCATGAGTAAGGGCTGCAGAACTGGGGCCAAAATGTGTGTTGTGTATGGTAAAGCAAAAGTTACAGCCAAATCTGAGTAATGAATTTGTCCTTATGGTTTATTAATTGTAAAGCTCCATTGTTTGAGTAATTTAAAACTAAGCAGCACAAAGTATTCAGAAGGTGAAAATCCTGTTGTGTCCAGGGGATGGACTATCCAACGTAAGTTTTTTCTTCCCTTGTCTAACTTACATGAGGACTGGAGGACTTCCCACAGAGGAACAGATTCTACAGAGGTGCACGGTTAGCCCTGAAGCCATCCAGCACTACTGAGAACAGATATGAAAAGAACAAGCTCTGTCCATTCTTTGAAAATTACCCTTGTCTGAGTGCCCCAAACCTTCTTCAAAACACTCAAAGACCACCATTTGAAAATTCACTTTTCTTCTTTCTCTACATACAAGTAATTTCTGTTTCTGTGGGATTCAGACTACATTCATTGAAATCAATGGCAAAGCTCTCGTTGGCTTTAATGGTGCAGTATCAGCGCCTGTGAGTCCTACTCCATATAATCAGTGGTACTCCTGCTGGGAAGCATGAAAATGGCATCTTACACAGAAAGAATCATCACATCACTCACAAATACAGATAATGTGACAGTCATTTCTAGGAAATGTTTTGAAAATTCCTTTTTTGATATGTTTCTATTCTTATTTGGTAAGTATTTATGTAATCAGGGTATTATAACAATCGATGAGTTTTCCTTTCAGTGTGCAAGCAAATAAGAATCCAGTTTTTGTTTCGTCCATCATCTCATGTTTTTCATTCTGAAAAATGTTTTAATTCAAAAAGGCACAAGCTTCTAATGGGTAGACCTGGTACATGGCTTTGCAATTGCTCCACTGTCATATTTTTAAAAATCATTCTGCTTCACTTGTCAGTGATTTCAAAGGCCTTTTATAATTCTCCATTATTGTAGCTATGAATTCTGAATTCAATTATCATTTACATCTTGTTAGTAACAAAGGCAAACAATTTGGATTCCAAACTTTTAGCAATCAGCAGAAACAGAGCTACCACATCTCAGAAACAAAAGCTCTGTTGAGGTCCGAAGAAAAGCCTGCACAGAGGCATCTCATTAAAACTTCCAAAAGACCTTCTCATAGCCCAGAGATAATGTGGAAGCTAGTGACAGTGGCTGGACAAGTGCCAACACCTCAAATCAGACACAAAGAAAGTCTCTTTGAGGGGGTTTCAAGAACCGCAGAAACACTGGCATGGAAGAAAATGCAATGTATGTTCAAGATGGAAAATGATTGGAGACTTTGTATTTTAGTGTTTTCCATGCAATTACTGCAAGAAACATTTATGTTAATTTACTTACACATACAGAAATAAAAGTTCGCCTTTTTATGTATTAGGTACAGTGACATAAAGAAGTGTAATGATTATACACACAAACTATGTCAAAAGAACATTATTAAAGTTGCAAAGTCAAGCACTGAAAAGTTAGGAAATGTCAGATTTTACTCTGACCCCCTTGTGCTCATGCATTATGACAGTCTTTAATTACATGATCACATACTATTTTTTCCACAGGACCCCTGCCTCATTCAGACCACTGGATCCACAGTGCTCACTCAATTAGCAGCAGCTATCAGTAGTTTTTTTTTTATCCTCATTGTTCAATGTGTCGCACTAGGACTTATTTACTGCACACTATTCAAACTTGGCTCTGTACACAGAATTATGGATTTCCTCATGGTCTTTTCTATGGTGCTCATCACTATAGTATCTAAGTGCTTCATACTAATTAATTATCTTCACAACTCCCCTGTAAGGTGAGGGAGTGCTATTTTACAGATGGGGAGCTGAGGCACAGAGAGAGATTGGTCAAAAGTATCTACTAACTCTGGGTTCCCAATCTGAGTCACCTAGATCCAGATCCTCAGAGATATTTAGGTGCTTAACTCCCAAATAGCATTTTGTATGTTCAAGGCACAGCTTCCATTGACATCAGTTGCAGTTGTGAGTGCTCAGCACAGGTCTCATGTCTGGCACCCAGAAATGAGGAATGCACAATTAGTGACCACCTATGAAAAGTCTGGTTTAAGCACATCACATAGGAACTCCAGGAGAGGAACGTATAGAATCCAATTCTCCAGAGAAGCATTCAACTGCCTCCATGAGACCACCTTTTCTATTCCCATAATACCCTGCATCATGTACTATATACCTTCCAACTTTTGCAACAAATGAAGCAGCAGTCCTACGGACATATTCCTTTACTACACAGTGTCAGAGCGGGTTCTTCCTGTGAATGAGGCAAGGGTCCTATGGAATTATCGCATTTTTTGAAACATACTTTTTTGTGTGCAATTTCCAAGGTTTTTTAAAGGAGAAAACTGAATAAATAGAAATTCCATCATGTGGAATCATAGTGACTCCCACATGGCTGTCAGCAGGGTGTCCTTTAGATCCACAGCACAGACCTCTGCCTCTGCCGGTTCTTCTAACAGAGTAACTCATAGCAGTGATAGGTTGTCACCCTCTCCGTGAACCACCCACTAGATGGCGATAAGAAATAGCCTTTGCCAGTGGGTTTCACAGATATTTGCTGACAGAAGAATGAGGAGACTGAGGAATCTTGGGTTCCATTCCAGGCTTTGGAGGGGAGTGTTCTCTAGTGGGCCGTCTCCTCTGACTATTGTCTCCAAGTATAACCCCTTCTGACCCATTCCTTTCAACCAGTCCTATCTTCCCCACCCCTGCCTCCTCATCCCATTCTCCTTGCCTACCCAGTCCTAGTCTTCATCCCAGTCCTAGTCTCATGGCCCTGCCAGTCTTAGTTTCTCCCTTGAGTCAGTCTCCACATCTGATCTGTCATTTTCCCCACAGGCTCCCAGTCTTCTTGCCCAGCTGTCCCATATTCCCCCCCACCCTAGACTCCTCATTTGATCTGTCTTCCCCCAATTCCCAGTGTCCTTGTCTAGCCAGCCCCAGACTGTCTCCCCCTGGCTCCCAGAACTTTCCCACACCCCTAGGCTCTTATTCTGTCTTCCTCCTCTCCCCCCAGGCTCCCAATTCTTCTCCTCCCAATCTCCCTGTTCCCAGTCAATCCGTCTCTCCCCCATCTCTACTTCCAAACTTTCCAAGATACTGTTTCTCACAAGTCACTGAGAATCATACAGGAAAGACCAAACATCAGCAAGAAAGAAATCAGCAAGAAGATTTTATCATTATCACAATAATGAAGGACCCTGACCCAAGAAAAATATATAACTCCCAAAATTTACAGCACTTACTACTGCCTAAAGATAGGCACTGGGCAGTAGAAATGTACTAGTCTCTGTATTGAGAGGCTCTAAAACATCAGGTAGAAGAGAGAGCTGGAGATGGGGGGAAGTGATGAATTAATTTTTGCTCTGCAAGCAAAAGTACCACAATTATCTATCTTACTAAGGAGCTCAACCTCCTTCTCCAACTCCAGGTAACCTAGAACACAAGAATAACAAAAATAAATAAATAAATAAAATTGGGTCCAAGAGTGGAAGAAAGCCAATGTTCAGATTCAGGAAGTGATGAATCAGATCATACATATAATGCCACCCCTTAGTAATTACAGCATGTACCGACACCAATATTAAACAATCCTCACAACGCTCCTGTGAAGTAGCTATATAAGTATTGCAAACTCAATTTTATAGATGGGGGAGCTGAGATATAGACTAAGGAAGGCTTATATTTTCAAGTGTCCACTAATACTGTCCACCTGTATCTTCCCTTTTGTAGTCTTGTCACACGCAGCCTGACAGCTTCTGCTACGAGATGGCCCGTTGAGACTTTCCTCAAGAAAGCTCTGTTTAGTTTTGAGTGTTTTTTTAAAGCATTTTTGAAATCTGGTTTATTTTTCTCCTTTTGATTTGTCAACAACCCAAGGTTTCTTTTAAATTGCCAAGACGGGGCCCTGAACTCACTTTAACACATTGTTCCCGCAAGCTGGAGTTTCTAAGACAAGTGCAATGATACCTTGGAGTTCTGTTCCTTTAGTGTATAGCAAGGGAGGGGTGAAATGCGCGGCAGCCTTTGGTATATCTAAAGGGACACAAGTGACTCGTAAGTTCGATCTGCAGAAAAAAGGTATTTTCACTGTACAATGTAACAACCCCCAGAACTAAGACTTGCAAAAACGTTCCACGAGAGGTTCTTGAAAATGTTTGTTTATATTGTCCTTTTTTTACTGGAAGAAATGCGCATAATTCCATTGGTATTGTATTTGAAGTGGTGAAGGAATTCCTGTATTCACTAATACTGAGTGTTTCGGTTTAAACCTGAGACACCGCTATCTCTCCAGTTGGTCCTCTTACAACAGACACACCCAAATTAGTGAACACTTGAAAATGTAAGCCTAAGTGACTTGCCTAAAGCTACACAGTGACTCAGATCAGAGCCATGATTCAAATTCAGGAGTTCCTGAATGTCATGACTGGGCACAAAGTCTACTACTAGAAGATCATGATGCCTGTTATACATTGACAATCACCGGTCATGACCAGCAGTGCAGGTCTAAATAAAATGCACTTGGCATGAATAAACTCATTTTGCCCAAGTCTGAACCTACTCAGACACTATAGGTTTTAATGTCTGACTCATACTCAAATGCTATTGGATTCACCTACCCCTTCTGAGACTATGAAAAAGGGAGCGGGGGGCGGGGGGGAGGAAAAACAAGCATTAGACTGTGTAAAAAGGCTGAAATGGGAGACAGAGATTAATACAATTTGATTAAAAAATAACACCCACAAAACACCCACTGGTGCACTGCTTGTAGGGGTTCTCTGTCCCTGAGAACACAGATTCCCCTTTACATTTCTTTTCCTGGCATGTGTTTAATTTAGATGGAATGTCACAGATTCAGATAATTTTTCCGAACCCAGAAACAGTCTGAGAGGCTTGCCAAGCCTAAAATTCTGGACAGTTGGCCCATCTATAATCTGTACCACAATAAGGCCCTGCTCCAGCACTCACTGAAGTCAGTAAGAGTGGCAGAGGCTCAACACCTCAGGTTTGCAATGTTGTTACTTTTGCTTTCTAACACATTCACTCTTCATGATCTAGAATTTTTCCTTAAGAGAGCATTCCTGAAGGCAGCCATCTGTCTGAGATTTCTATAACTGTTTTCTATTTGTAATGGCCATTTTAAAGGATCCTTTTGTCCCATTTCCCAAATAGAGCTACTGCGGCTGCTCTAAGGGTTTGATCCTGCTCTGTAATATGCAATATGCACCACACTTTAGGAAGTCAGCCACTGGGCTTCAGCACGAATGCACAGGAACATATTTTGCAAGATGCTCAGCAGTGCATGCCATGAACATGAGGTGCTGGAATGGAGCCAGTGTGCATCAGTTTGATGTGCCACCATCTCTTTTATTTCACTCTGGAGCATACCAGGACAGAGAGGATACTAGGAGAGGCAGGAGGGAAGGCTTGCTTTAAAAATTTCCATGTGTTTTTCTTCTTGATTTCCTGCAGTTACAGTTACCCCATTCTGTACCCACTAAGCACTGTCCACAAGACTTACCCTTTCACTACACAGAAGAGACTGTGCTGTCTACTAGATTTAACATTAAACTAGGTACCACCAGCTCCCAGACTCTAATTCTGTGTGGGCTTGGACAAGTCACTTAATCCACTCTGGACCAAATTTAGAATTGAGTCCATTTATGCCAGGGTTGAATTTGGGTCTGTGTGCCTCAGTTTCCCCAGCAAGGAAACTATCTACACCACAGAGGTGTTGCAAGTATTAGTTAAATGCCTGTATAGTGCCTAGCACAAGGGGGTGCTACTCCCTGGCTGGGGCTTCTAGTCATTATCACACTACTACTACTACTACTAATTTGTGCATCTTATCCCAGGAACAAAGTATGCTGTATAAACAATGAGGCCTAAAATGATCTCTTCTCTTCATCTTCATTCCCCAGACCAAATGAGAAAGCTTACTTACTTTTTCACTTCATTATTTTTCTGTTAGACTTGTAAGAACTATCAAAGATTTCAGAGATAGGGAAACTACCAAACTATGTGACATCATTTTCTGACTCAACATCTTTAAAGAGAGAGGAAATGGGAACCAGCTTTGTAGGAATATGGGGGAGGGTAGTGTTCCTATGTAGCAGAAAGTTTTATCTCAAAATATGACTTTGTTAATTGCTGTGTACAACTCTGGAAGCTTCCCTGTAGGGGGACACGTCAACAGAGGACTATTGCATGCCATAAAAGGAAAATATGATTTCAAGGAAAATGTCTGCTTGTCTGAGATGCATACTGTTTGTTGTATCGGAGGTGCATTTTAAAAGTGTAGCTGCCATTTTGGGGAGAAAAGTCATATTTTCTGCCTCTCAGTATCTCTTAAAATGACGTATTTTTGTAAACTCTTCCATCGCATATAGTTTATTTAATGAGACCAAATTAAGACTTTGTACAACTTCGACTTGAGTTCTCACATGTAAGAAATCAGGCTGTTTGCTGCAGAACAATTATTTTCCTATGTTACAGGACATCATCTCTGTGCAGAGGTTATTTTTCTTTCTCTGCAGTACTTCTGCTATCAGCAAACAAGCAAATAAAACCCCTTCAAATGATGTCCACCCACAGGGATTACTCAGGAGATCTTTGAGGGGAAGGGTAGCCTCTGCAGAGTTGGTGCAGTGAGACACCAAGCCTCATGGAAATCAGCTGAGAAGTTATAATAGCCTTAGGTGGTATTAACTTCTGAGTCAAGATCCCTAGGCACTGAGGAACCCCCTTTTAAACGGTCTATTGGGATGATGATGATAAGGAGATGCACAGGAGAACAGGAGTTGGAAGCTCCATAAAGGCACAATGCATGGATTCCAGAGGATCCACTGGGCTTCAGACCAAACCCACAATCTGTTCTGTAAGTGCAAACAATGATTTAGGGAAACATAAATGAGAGGAACCTGGCAGTTTTCCTGCTCCCTAAATGCCAGCTCTATGTTTTTCCACTGGAGAAGACAATCCACAGAGTGAAAATAAGTGTCAACAGAGAGAAAGCGCCACCTCCTCTTAAGTCAATCATACTAGGTAAGCTATTTAAGTGATTCTATTTTAAAAAGTTAGTTTCCCCTCTTCACAGACTTTAATAAAAAAATATACCACAAAAAGATAAAACTTTCCTAGCTATAAACAGAGCCTCATGATCACAGTTAGAAATTACTTCCTGTGTTGTCATAAATAAACGTGCAGTGGTACAAGAATGTGAATTTGTTATTCATCTCCTTGACACTCTGTGAACATTGAATGGTGACCTCTATTTGTATGTGCTGCTTTATTTTTTAAAACTACATTTATGGATTACTTCTTTTCAGTAGGCTACCAAACCCAGAGATATTGACAGAGTAGTAAATGAACACTCATCTAACAAAGGGTATGTGTACGCTATGCCACTGTAGCAGACACTTGCTACAGCTACAGAAGGGTTTTTTCTGTTGTTGCAAACCCAATCCCTCACAGTAGCTAGGTTGACGGAAGCAGTGTCTACAACAGGGCTTAGGTCAGCTTAACTAATGAATCTTAGGGGTGTGAATTTCTTACACCCATGAGTGATGTAGCTAGGCTGACCTAACTTTTAGGTGTATAGCCAAAGAGTATGGCCATGTCTACACTACAAACTTACACTGGTATAACTATGTCACTCAGGGGTATGAAAAATCTAACCTTCAGCGCACACAGCACTGTGTTGACAGGAGACCTTCTCCTGTTGACAAAGCTACTGCCTCTCACAGAGGCACATTAACTACACCGATGGGAGAAGTTCTCCTGTCACTGTGGTAGTGTCTTTACTAACGCGCTACAGCTTTTCTAAGTTTAGACCTGCCCTCAGACTTATATGCTAGTGTGGCTGAAGAACTTCTGTAGCCAGCAACAGAGCCTCACATGGTGGAAATGCACTCCTGTAAGGTGGATGTAATGCTGTGTTCAATGGCTCTCATGCAGTGAGCTGAAGCAAGAGCCATCGTAGGCATGTAGCTTAACTGGGGCCCAATCAAATGAACTGGTGCTAGCAGTGTTGGGAGCCCTAATGTAGACTGGGTTTCAGTTGTCAATGTAGAATTCAGCTTCTTGCCAAGTAAGCCTTGATTATACAAAGCAAGTACACCAATTTAGTTAAATCAGTTTCTAAATCTATTTAGTTAACTTGGTACAACCCTCTCATGTCAATACCATTTAAAATGTAGCTTAATCTGATAACATATTGAATTAAGTTAAATTTATATTAGCTACTCTTAAAACTGATTTATGAGTGTCCATATAATAGTGTTCTACTGAATTGATTTAGACAACAGTTTAGTTAAATCAGTGTACTTTGAGTGTAGTCAAGGCCTTAGACATGATCCCAGCAGGGTTAGATGACATGCTGAAAACTCAAGTGGAATCCAAAATGCTGTCTACAATAAACTGGAGTTAGCAGTGATGGAAAATTTTTCAAACATTCTCTAGTGCAAAGCAGATTCTGGAGAAGAAGTGAGTGGAAGGACAGCAGAGAGGATGTAAAATTGGAGAGAACGTGGAGAAAAAGGAGGGGATTAATGTAGGAAACAGTAGAGTGAAGGCAGAATTCTGTAAACTCCAATAAATGAGCAATTTAACTAGGTGTTTGCACATATTGGTTTAGACAAGTTCAGGTATTTGTCCTGGGATTCCTTTTGGAGGACTAGGTGTTTTTGCTCTCCAGCTACCACATCTATCTTTCCCAGAAACTAGCCCCCCATTACACTGGAATTTCTGAGAGCAGGTAGGGATTTTGTCTCCCTAAGGAAGCTGGAAAGTGTTTGTCACTCCTGGTTTCACAACTGTTCATACACTGATGTTTCACCAAACTTTGGTTGCCCCAGTCATAAGAACACAGAAATGATCACATTGGATCAGACCAGCAGTTGATCCAATCCAGTATCTGGTCTCACCAGTTGCCTCAGAGGAAGTTATAATAAACTGTACAACAGGTAATTACGGAACAACCTTCTTAGATAGAAAGTTTCTTCCTAAACACTGCCAACTACAGGGTGACTTATGTCCTGAGGGTTTCTCCTCTTTTCTCCACCTCTGATAGAACTCTGGATGTTCTTGTTAGCCATATAAGTGCCTGATCTGCGTGTCTCACAGAGCTTGCCCTACACTATACCTAATGAACTTGGCTAAATACAGATAAGAATCTAGAAATACCCATGGCAAGATAGGCAGGTAACATAATTTAATTCCAGGCCATGTTTACTGCCTGCAGCTGACACAACTATCTTTCCAATTCTATGAAAGCTGAAACACACTGGAACAGGGTATCTAGTAAATGGACCTTCAAATACAGAATACTGTTTGCTACTAATTTAGAGTGAATTTATTAAGGCACGTGGGTTTTTCCATTTACCTCATATAATAGTACAAATGACAGCCTGCTTCCGCCAGCCTGAAATGTTGAGTTAATGACTAGCCAGTTGTTGAGCTACCTGCTATCCTTCTCTGCCACAACTCCCAGACAACAAATATGGAACTTCCCCAACAGCCATGGCTGCTACCCCAAGTAGATATAGCCCCCAACACACACACAGCATCCCTGGAGCCTAGACACCCTCTACTCCCACTTCACAGTCCCAGCCCTTGAGGCCGAGACACCCTCTTCACAGGCATGAGCCCCAGCCAACATGCATGCAGCCTCCTCTCGCCCACCAGCCACACCAAGCAGCGCACGTGCATGCAGCCCCTGGACGCCACAGAACTTGTAGTCAACAAAACCATTCTTGAGGCCGAGACAACCCTCCCCCC